>NW_028292585.1:1556559-1802307 GCF_029948245.1 Actinia tenebrosa
AAGGGAGCAATGAGTACTCTACGTGTGTCTTCCGCCCAACAGACACTTGCTAGACCAGAAGAACAGTATGTGCTATCTGTTAGAGGTAGGGAAGATCGCACAAAGATTCTAAAACCCGTCTTGAATCAAAAATACCTGACACCCTTCTCGACAGAACAAGACTATCTTTTCCAGTCAACTCTCTGATCCTTTCTTCGGTGGGGGAGCTTGGTTTGGGGGGGGCAAAGTCCCGGCTTCCATTATGTCTCATTTCTTTTCCCTTCTCTTCACAACTTCTGTTTTCTTCATCCTCTTGCTCCTACACAATTCTTTCAGTTCTTTCCGGCATCTTATCCTCTTCTTCTCTGCCAACGCCTGCCCTCAGAGGAGAAGTAATAGTCGTTGCTACGACATCTTTGCGTCTTCTTCCGCCCCCCATTTTATTGACAATATAACTGTCTTGGACGTTTTTTTTTTTTTTTTTTTTTTTTTTTTTTTTTTTTTTTTTTTATTTATTTTTTTTTTTTTTTATTTATTTTTTTCTTCTTTATACAATCCTGTTGTCAATGGATTTTCTCCGATAAAATCCTCATTGAGTATCTTTGATAAACCTACAGGTTTTGTTGATCCTATTTATGAATTTATTGGAGGAAAATCGAGACTTAGTAATATTGCTATGGACGCCAAGGAATCTTGTTGTTTTTGTTACTAAAAATAGATCAGGCGCGAGTAAGCCTGGGTTCATTCCCATAGTGCTTAGCGAGTTTAGTCTTCGGATCATTGATATTCAGGAAAAGAAACAAGATGATGGAAAGCGAGCCTTTAATTGAAATGACTGGAATCCAAGTACTGATTCCGATCGCAAAACCCTCTCGCATGATGACAGTGAATTCCTCTCTCTCTTATCGGAGCGTGATGTCCAGACTACATTTGGGTAGCGTTCCATTTGTCCGTCCAAGGCAAGAGGGTAACCCGCTATTGTGACCTTCCCATGATATCGGACAGAATCACACCTCGGCTTTCTTGGGATTCTTCAACTTTGTTGAAGTACGACCCTTGCTTGATCACTTCTGTATCTACCACATCGATGCTCCGGGACAGGATAGCGCAAAGTCCACCTCTACCAGAGAATTATGTCTATCCTACACCTGGAGGAGCTCGCATCGAAGGTAGTTCGTGAGGTAGTTGAGCAAATGGGCATCAAGACTTTCATTGGATTCGGAATTGGTGCTGGTTCTAATGTGCTATGCAGATATGGCCTGTTGTATCCCGATCAAGTGACGCTCTCATACTTGTGAACCTTACGACTTCAAAAGCTGGTTGGATTGAGTGGGGTTATGAAAAGGTAAGCTGCGCCATGGGTCGATGAACTTTGAGATAACATAACGTGTTGACGCAATGTAAGACGAATCAAAGACACCTTCCTTTTGCACCTCAACACTCACTCACTGCATGAACAGCAAAGCCAAAGCTGAATACGATTTCATTATTTCAAACTTTGACACTGTTTCAGGTATTTGGTAACTCAAAGATTAGTGATTTTCCATTAAGTATAGTATCGTGTTGCGAATAAAATCGAATTTTACTTAACGCACTGGTAAATTTACATAACCGTTTGTTGACATTGCGCCAATGGCCTGTCATTAAGCTCATCAAAAAAATTTTCTTCGTGAATGGCATTTAATATTTTACTCATATTGGAAACACCCAACCAAATTTATTTCCAGCACAAATTGTTTAAGCAGGGATTCGGAGCATTTTTGTTGTAAATCAACTATGTGTGCTGTTTGAGTTGTGTTTATTTGGACACTTTTAGTGTTAAGGTGTGCCATGTTTTGATGTAATTTAATTAATTTCCTCTGTGATAAAAAATATAGATCCCTTGCATTGATTTCCTAGAGGAATTGTTCTGGGGAACAAAACAATAGGCTGTCTTTTCTTATGCAAAAAAAAAAAAAAAAAAAAATCAAAATTATTGTTTGTCTCCCAGAACAATTCCTCTTGGGACTTGGTGAATGCAGACTGGTATTGGCTGTTGTCAATTTATAGCTATACTGATAAGAATAAGAGCCATTGTTTATTCCCGGTAAATTCTTCCCAAAGCACTTGAATTTCCAGCACCCCAGACAAAGACTATTTATCCAATCCAACTTGGTTTTGCGTTTCCATTGATAGGACATTTGCACGATGGTGTCATTTGACTCCCACTACCATAATGCTTCACAAATTTTCTTTCTTATTCAAATTTGTATTCCCTCATGAGAATAGTAAGACAACTGGTGCTAATAACTGAACAAAAGAAAGTTTGCAAGGGAGTCTGGTAGTAGAGGTCAATGACACCATCCTATTGATGGAAGACCAGTTTATTGCATTTTAAGAGCATTACCAGTCATTTGCTGAACAATGGAAAGATGAATTACACAGGATAAAGTTAATGGTATGAATTCTTTTAATGACAGGTCTGTGTACGACAGCTTCAGAGCAAGGGGATGACAACGTTTGTGAGGACTATTTCCTGTGGCCTCATTTTGGTGAAAAAACCAAAATTGAAAACATGGATCTTGCCCTGGCTTACAAAGAAAGTCTTCGAAATCTTCTGAACCCAGCATGTCTTGGACCTTTCCTCAATTCCTACATAAACCGAACAATCATCGATATGTATAGACCTGAGGGAACAGCTCCAAACCCTAACAGAAAAACCCTTGATTGTCACACACTGCTTTTAACAGGCTCTTCAGCACCTCACCAGAATGAGGTTGCAGAGGCAAATGGTAAAATGAACCCCGCTCTAACAGATTATATGAAGGTGTCAGACTGTGGGGCATGCCACTGGAGGAACAACCACACAAAGTGGCTCAAGCTATAATCTTATTTTTACAGGGAAATGGTTTATGGTAAGTATCTTAATATGGAAAGGTAAAAGCATACCTTTTTTACAGAAATACTATAAAGTAAGGTAGTAGTTAGTGGCAATGGCAAGAGTCTTAGGTTAGGATGCATGGATAAGCATTTACCTTGGTGTGAATGTTTCTGCTGAAAGGATTCTCTATATTTACCTAACATGGGGACACTATAGGATTTTCTCAAAAGCCTCCACTCTTCTCATGCCAAAAACAATATGCAACGTAAAGTGTAAACCTGAATTTTAGGAAGAATGTTTGACTCCTTTTTTATACAACTGCCAGGTAATGGTTCTATGTAGGATTTCTTTATTTTCAGTATTTACTTTGTTCTCAAATTTTATTCTTGAATTGTAGTTTCAAGACTGAGAACTGGATCTTCAGCTTCTTATGGAAAAATTCGAGCTGGTTCCTCAAATGCAAGCTCTACGGCAACTATTCCTACAAGTACTGGATCATCAGAAGTCAGCTTGGAAAAGAGGGAGCCTCTAGGACCTCAAGTTTGTTAAAAAGGCAGACAACTTCAAGAAGAGTGACGCATGCACAAACTGATGTTGGAGAAAAAGAATTGTTATGAAATCAGGCATGTACTACGCATACAAATTCTCACATCAACTTAAATTCTGAATCATCTTGATCACATTATCTTTAATGAACATAAAGAAGGAAAATCAAAAAACTTTTTCTCAAATGATTCATGAATTATTTAGTCTAAACAGAAGTGTTGCAAAGAAGGAAGAGAAAATTGCTAGCAATCACTGATTGCTAAATGCAAATATTGCAGTGATTCTTAATTATTGCAACATCTCTTTAATGGTTATGGTATTCATGAGTAACTGATTTTCAAAGACATCATTTTCCTCTCCAAGTGCTAAAAGGACTAATGAATTCAACACACTACGAGGCTGACCTATTTTTCAGGTGTATTTTGATACGATGCATGTGCTTCAAGATTTTGCAATTTGCTTGTACTGGTATCTACTGTACAGGAAACTCATACAGGACAGTGCACTTCAAACTATGTATATTTTGATATGATGCATGTGCTTCAAGATTTGCAATTATTAGCTTGTACTGGTATCTACTGTACAGGAAACTCATACAGGACAGTGCACTTCAACTATGTGTATTTTGATACGATGCATGTGCTTCAAGATTTTTCAATTAGCTTGTACTGGTATCTACCATACAGGAAACTCATACAGGACAGTGCACTTCAAACAATCTTTTTAATCAATCATTTAAATTGCTGTAACATATATTTGAAATGGAAATTTGTTCCACTCAAGAAGCATATTCACCAATTTGATTAATTTTAGACCCAAAATTTTAGGGTACACACACCTTGTAGCTTAGTATTGTACAATGCAGGGGAATGATCCTTGAAAGGTTAAATATTAGGTCAGGGATAATTTATCTTTGAAGTGAGCTAAGGATATATTTTTTGTTTGGGTGAACATGTGATTTAATAAAATGTTCCTTACACTTTTAATGGATTTTGTGGGTAATAATAGCAATCCTTTCACAGACGGCCTACATCACGATAAGTGCTTTTCAGCAGGGCTCTGTGAACTCACACTCAGTACCCACAATCTGCACTAAACCATTACGTGATCACAGCCATGACAGAAGGTACAATAATAGTCTTTTCCCCCAGGTAACTGAATTCTTTCTTACGTAAATCAGATTAAATTGTTCCTACCCTCCTGTCATGGCTGCCATCACATGATGGAGCCAAAGCCTCTATTGATAGAACCTGTCTTCATAAACAGTCTTTTCATTAATGTACTTGCTGACAACCTACCTGACTATTGTTCTTTCATTAACTTTCTTGCAATCTTTAACCACCACTACCCTATACTACTCTCCCAGTAGACCGAGGTAGTCGTGATTTTTTAATCGCCTTCATAGCATCTGTTATGTTATCCGCAAGTACATTTCAAATCGACCACGTGATGCCAATGTTGTACCACGTGGACAAGTTTTTACACCACGTGATCAAAATTCAGTCAAGTTTTAATCACGTGGTGTAAAAAACTTGTCCTCGTCGTACAACATTGGCATCACGTGGTCGATTTGAAATGTACTTGCGGATAACATAACAGATGCTACGAAGGCGATTAAAAAATCACAACTACCTCGGTCTATTGGGAAGAGTAGTATATCTAAACAAAACTAACTAATGCAGCTGAGTTTGAAGCCCTATTGTTGTTGAAGCAAAAACTCACCGACACTCAGCTGTCAACCTACCCATAATGTACTAGGTCGTCCCTGGGGGGGGGGGACTCTGGGAAAAAAGTACTGGGGATGCTTGTTGTATCTCTTAGGGGTAAAAATTTGCGATTTGGTATGATCTTTTAAGGTGTTGAATGCGAATTTTTGAAAATTAGTGTTCTCTGGTATCTCTTGGGGTGTCAGAAAAGGAGGAAAGCGCATTTGTATGGGTTATCCTAGGGGCTTTTTTTATAAAATTTAATATTATTTGTTGTGGTATCTCTTAGGGGTTAAAAATCATTCAGCAACACCTTTTCTGGAGGTCATCAGCATAGATTCTTAGTCCTTTATTGAAATCAAAAATAACCTTTTACACTAATGTAAATTTCAATTTTAAAGAAATGTAGTCCAATCCAATTCACACAAGCCTCGTAAAAGTGTCATTGGATTATTTCACATTGCATTTCATTTCTTTATTTTATTATTATTTTCAACAAGCTGATGAGATTAGGAAACATTTCTATTCAATTTCATGTATTTTCTGTTAGAAGCTTCTAGTTATAGGATGCAATATACAATTTCTGTTTTGGCAGAGCAAACATGAATGACAACTTGGTTCCTCTCTTGCTTACATTTCAGCCAAAGGCAAGTAATTGAGTCTAGAGGATTAGGGCCTGGATGAATAATAAAAAGTAAAACTATAAAAACAAATTGCTTTCTTCGAAAAATAACGAGTTAATTCTTTGATAAAAAATTGTTATTATTTTAAAACAAATTAAAATATTTGAGATAATAAATTATAGTGCTTTTGTATAAAAAAACCTTATCTACATACTGAACATAACATGCAAAAATGTCCTCTTCATAATTCAACTCCTTTTTGGAAACTCGAGAACCGTTAATTCTTACAGGAAGGATGGATGAGAAAATGGTGAATTGAATTTTCCCCTTCATTAATTGAATTTCCAAAAAATTCAAGGTCCTTGCAAAGCGTATGGGAAAATTCCACATCTGCCATATTTTTCACCCATTCTGATCCTCACCCAATCAACTGTCCCTCATGATTTTTAAATGTTTAATTCCTCTGTCTGAGATTCTGCATTTCTCCCTCTCAAAACGAGAGGTAAAAATGCATTAGTTTTTCAGAGTTATCCATTTCTTGTATCCTTTGATTCTTTACTTTGTCTTATAATCATTATCACTGCTGCAATTCATATGTAGTTGCCATTGTGTCCTTATTTTGTCTACGGCATTACAGATTCCCCCTTTTGATATTTATTTTCATGCATTTTTATCTTTTGGTGGTGGTGTTTTCAATTAGTTTTTGACTGACAATATCAGGTTATCCAGTGACAAAATGGTCCAGGTTCTTACTTTCTGATTGACAGGTTAAAATGTCACATAACAAGCCATACCATTGGCCAACCATAGGTCTGTAATGCTCAAAATATCTCTTGGTCTTGATTTCTTGGATGAAGGATACAGTGTTGACAAAGCATTATTATCCAGTAGTAATCTATTTTGTCATAATAACCAAACTCCTCATTGGCTAGCCATAATACTCAGTGGACTGCTGCTATCTTTTCTTGTCGTGTCCATGATTATAAGAGTTGATGAAATTGTTGCTCTATCTGTTTACTCTTGGCTCAAGCCATGCAATTTATAAAGCTATGTGTATCGGCATCTTGCTGATATTTTATTTATAAACATAATATTCTATTGTTGAGGCAGCAACCACGTCATCTGTAAGATAAACATAGCAACCATCATATCACAAGTGCAAGATAATTGAATATCTTATTAATATATTATAGCGTACCCCCAATATCTGCAATTTTATCCTTTTCTTTCATACATAATTATAACATCGCTTTAGAATTAAGCAATAAGAAATTTCCAATAATTTTCAATCTTATTTCTTATCTTTTTCTAAAATTTGTCTATTTTATAGTTTCATAGTTTATTATTGTAAGTTTATCTCGTGTGTGTGTTATTGTATATTAGATAGTTTATCAATAGGTGAAGAGCCACCTCTTGGATTCTATTGATTAAACCATTATTATTATTTTTTTTTTTTTGGTCAAATATCCCTTCCTTCCCTCCCTCTCTAACTTAATTGTAGAATAATAATTCTTAAAGTATGAGGAAATAACAGAATAGCAAAGGAAACTTTAAGATATACTGGAAAATATTATTTTGTACATGGCTCTTCTTACGATAACACAAAATCATGCTAAAATGAAGACACTTACCTTTAAAGAAACCTTTCTTTCCCCTAATGAACTATGGACAAAGAACTAGGAGAAAAAAGGGAAGTTTCAAGTTCTTTCCTTAATTACATGCATGATCTAACAAAGCTCAAAGCAGTAATCTACAGCCACTGTCTTTTATATTTTGTAAAAATCTTCCCTACAAGACATCGCCAATGAGACTCTGCTAGCAGGGAAGCAAAGACCTTACCCACCCCTTAGAAATTTCTTTCCTCATGGGGCTGGGGTTAAGGAAATTAATTGAGCTACTCATCATACTCTTGTTATAAGCCCTAGCTCATTTATGTTACTTTACCTTTTAAAATATACTCTGTTAATAGGTTTGGTACTGTTGGACTGTCACATTTCATGGCATCCATAACTGAAGAACATTAATATTACTATTGGTTTTTGGTTCTATCGATATTACTATTTGACTACTTCCACTCACACACAAAATAGTAAGCTACAAAATGATTACAAAATGACAGGTATTAGACCCAAGTGATTCCTGTATGGTTAATCTTTACTTTATCCTTCTCATAACCAACAAATGAAAACCATACTTCTTCCAAAAAAGACTTCTTAAGGAGACCAGCCCCTTCTAAAAATTTCAATTCCCTGATATAACAGGGAGGCATGAATATTTTATGAAACTAAATATTTTACCACTTTTCACTGCTTTGCACTGATCAAAACAACAGTCACAACAGGAAAATAGGGCAATACACTGCCACCAATCAGAGAATATAAAGGTACCCACCAACTTATTTGATTGACGGAAGTGCATTGCCCAATTTCCATGTTGGAACTGTTGCCTTGATCAGTACGTAGCAATGAAAAGAGTGGTAATAGTTAATATTTTCATTAATGACTTACTTTCTATTAACTTCTCTAAGCTTTGCTTGTTTGGTCCTCCCATTTTTTCCTCGTATGGTATCACAGTTGTAAGATACTTTGAACAAATACAAAAAAGCTTGTTGGTCAGAGTTATCCAACAAAGAATTGGTAAAACAATATTTTTGTAACTAAATAGTACAAAACAGTGCAATGTCTATCATTTTGTAGTGCTTCATGAGTGCTTTTTTGCACAAAATAGTGCTAATAAGTTATAAAGCACTGTCACATCAGGGTGGTAAATTTGGGGGGGGGTGGGGGTGGGGTTTGGTAATGTTTCATGGAAAATAAAACGGTCAAATCATGTTTCAAGAAAAAAACGAAAATGGCGATTTCTTATTCAAATAATAGAAAGTCCAATCACGTTTCATGAAATAACCTTTTACCACCCTATTACATATTGATATAATGTTTGCATTACATGCCTTGATATAGTAACTTTGCATACTAATATAATCCACTGTATGAAATACTATAAAATAGATACAAAAACCTTTTGTTTTAGTTTTAAAGGTACTTACTATATTTGCAGATGGTACGTTTTTCTTCTTTCCCTGACTAGATTGAACATCACGTAATTTAGACTGAAGTGTTAATAATGATGAAATAAAAGAGTTTTTCAGTTCTTTTTCTCGTAACTGTTCGTCTTTGACGATAAGTTCTTCCACAAGTACATCAGAATACTCCTTTACGTATGTCGCCATCTCATCTCTAAGATCTTGGAGTTCCTCATAAGCAAGTTGATGAAGACCTGCACAGTTGAATAATCAATGGCTTATTCATGACATTCTGCTTTTCTTTTTTTCTTTAGATACATTTTCATAGTTCATGGTACTTTTTTCATCTCACCCTTTACCATGATAGTAAAAGAATGAAAGACTTGGCCACCATGTTGTTGATGTAGCAAAAAAACAAACAAACAAACAAACAAAACAAGACCAAATCAGTTTAGGTTGAGTCATAGAGGACATGCAAGGCAGCTATGGCATTACAGAACCATTTTCTGAACTTGATAAACATGATGCATTGTGGTGTAGATTTGGTACAAACAACACCTATAAAGGCATACAGTAAAAGATGTTTATAAGTACCCAAGCTAGACCATAATGCACCATGTTTTAACTCAGAAAATGTCTATGCTCCTCAAGAACTAGATTTGGTACAAACAACACCATATAAGGCATGAGGGACAAAAGATATTTGTCCCCAAGCTAGACCATGATGCAACATGTTTGCTATCTCAGAAAAGGTCTAGTCTCCTCAAGAACTACGGAAAAGGATCATTGTAGTTTTCTTACCAGCTGCAGGATGGCCATCCTCGAGACTTCTTGTTTCCTCTGTTTGTTCCTTTCCAAACAACAAGAAGAACTCATCAGCATCAGCTCCATCAGAATCAGTCCATATTTCTAAATCTCCAGTAAACTCATTCAAATTGTTATCACTGCTTTCATCAAGCCCAGATTCTCTTGATCTTGCTGGCATCATTCCTGAGCTGTTGTCAATTCTCTGTCCCAAATCCCATCTAGGGGAGGATCGCAAAAAGTCCATGCTTCTTTCTGACAGTTGGTGAAAATTAAAGAGGCCAGGAATTCTTTCAATATCAATGTTACAGCCTTGATCTTCACCCTAAATATATAACAATATATCTGTGTTGGAAGATTCTCTTTTAACTTTTTCTATTCTAAATGTGGCAAGGCAGCAAACCAAGGACATCAGAAGACACCCTATAACCATAAAAAGGTACTCTTAATGATGTTTCATTAGGGACTACAGTAGAACCTCTATTTTCTCTAATTTTTTTTCCCCTCAAATGCATCAGGGCACTTGAGATATGCTGATATAAAAGTTCTTTTTTTTTACTGATGTCCCTCTCCTCTGAAGCCCCAGCCCTACCCCCAGTGAAAAATGTACGTTTCCTTATAAGGGAATCAAGGTAAGTATATTCAGATATATCTGTAGACCTAATCTTGTTAACCCAACCTTATTGAATGACAATGTCATTCCCTAGAGTATCCTTTCTTCGTTTATTAGTAATGCATCCAAAGACACATAAATATGAATACAACTCAAACAAAGAATCTTATTCTCAAGGAAGTGACATGTACTTTACTCACCTTAATAGGTGACAAGATATTCAATGACTTGATCAAAGCAGATTCAAAACATGATCCTTTCCAAGCTGGCTGAGGAAAATAGCTAGAATAAGGCCTGAAACATAAAATTTATTCAAGTCAACGACTAGGGTAAACAGGTTCTGTTGGAACATCTGAATGGGCTCCCTGTGCCATACGATTAAACAAGAAATCCAAAGGAAATTTTCATCAAATTCATAGATTTAACGTGTTTTATTGACGAGCTTTTAACAAAGAAATCAGCTTTTCTGGCTATCACCTTGTTCTTTTCAAAGTATTAGAGGGCAATATTCAACATCTTACAAAATTTTCCCTACCCCTCCCCCATTGTTTTTTAATGACATTACCAGCCTTCAGGTCAGAATCAATAACACAACACTTTATATTTTGGAAGTTAAAACAACATTATCTGATTACAGATATCATCTCCTGAACGCTTTAAACCCTTGGCATTTAAGGATAAGTCAACACGAAACGTCTCTATACGCGATATTTTTTGTGCTGCGTGTGTAAAGCTTAAAAGCTTAATAAAATATACGAGATCTTAGTCTTGACCTCTCATGAGGTTTAAATATTAATGTGATTTATATCTTATAGTTTTGTCCTCGGAAATATTTCAGCTGCTAGTCATAAGGATATACCCTGAGACGATTTTCCGAATACGGGTAAAGCGAAGGAACTCCCCAATAGAGAGAAATATCACAAGCCATACTTTTACTTCATAAAAAGTCGTACAAAGAGAGCTGCTAGCTTACAAAACTTACAAATGTTCTTCAAGTAAAGAAGGCTTTTCTTCTAAGTCATTTTTACTCGTTTCTCCATTCAATAAATCAGAAGACGAGCTTGAAGCCAATGGAAAACAAAGCTTGGTCGTTTCCGATGCGCTGTCAAAAGCCTGCGTATTATTCTTCGATGGAAGAGATTTCTTGTCACTGTGTTCGTCAAAATTAGTAGATGTGCTAGCGGTGTTTACATCTGATGTAAAATCAGACCAGTCATCGTCCTCTTCCCCGGGGTCTTCTTCTCCGTTTGCAGTTTGGACGAAGCTTTCCCCGGCAGCCATGTTTTTCTTTGGGCCGAGCAAGCGGGACGAGGAGCACTGGGTACCAACTTAAATTTAGTGATCGTAACACTTTCTTTTTGTGCAAACCACTGACCATTTTATGTGCCCGTGATCGCAATGGCCGCCAAAATGGAAAACTCTTCAGAACTCAAAATAGATTTTGTTTTAGGTGAGCATGATTCTAATGCGGCTAAAGGGAAGATTGTCATTGAATGTATCAAGTATCTGTTATACGAAAGACATCAGGTTCCAACAACAGTTGATCAAATACTGCGGTACACCGAACTCGAAATGGCGGAAGGCGGAAGGAATGTCGTGTCAAGACGCCCGACCGTTTCTTCACGTAATGACTCCAAGAAAAGAATACAGCTTTATAACGATTTGAAGTGTTTATTCCAAAACGTTGAGCATCTATTTTCGTCATCGACCGTGTCTTCTGTTGTACTGGTGTTTGGCTCAACAGCTGTCAGCCCGAAAGAAAGCTACGTAATCAATTTTCAAACAAACGTTAATTCAATTAAAGGATCAAATGACATCAAGTCTGAATCAAGTCAGAAAAGACTCTCACGAAAGTTGATTAGAACACTCGTAATGAACCAGGAACTCCGCTCTTTTAAAGAAATTTCATCAACTCCTTTATTAGTTTTTGTCCGAGTCCCTAGATCTGTTGAGAACTCCTGGTTCAAACCAAAGCAATCCTTCAAAATTCCTTGGAGGGGAAATTTCTGTAGGATACTTGTTAAAGACACAGAAATGACTGAGGAAGAAGAAGCTATAAGAGAAGAAGATCTTGTTTGGTTGCAAGCACCTGTTCCTATTAAGGGCTACAATGAAAAAGTGAAAGACGCGTCAGCTGTCTATTCAGACTTTTGGAATTAATGAAATCACAAAATTTTAAATTAGGGTTTTAGAAAATTTTTAATTCAAATCATTTGGAATGAAGGAAAATATTGTATAGCATTTATCATCTTTTACTTGCTTTTTGGCCTAGAAACTCTACCTGATCTACTCTAATGTCACTCAAACGAAGGCCAAATTTATTAATCTCATTGCTACAAATTAATTATCTGTGCTGATTTATTTCTAATATTCATGTTACCATTTCTTATATTGAAATATTGCATTTGCCTTTAAATTTGCTACATAATGTAATTCATGGTTAGACCAGATAAAACAAAGTGAAAATTCAAATTTTGTAAGATAAGAATTTTCCATTTTAGCTAACCATGATATTGTTTGTAACAAATAAAACTATGAAAAATTGATGAATTCCAATTTTATTACTTAGTAATATATATCTTAAATCCTAGTTGACATAGTCACGTTCTCATTCCTATTCGTTTTTTATGTGTCCTGTGCTAATCTCAGGAATTCTCAGGAAGAGCAGAGCTGTGGGGCATTCTGATAGGCTGCACAATTTGGTGATATCTCTGTCTGGGGCACAGTATCCTGGGATAACATTATCATCATCATCAGGTTTTCCCTCTTGGCCCGTCCTTGGCCTTAGGGCACAACTGCTCCGGGAAATGTCTTCTGAGCAGATGTTTGTTCATCATCATTTTTCTGGCTTGCATTGGATCTGTCTATCTATAACGGAATTGCTTAACAACAAAAAACCAATTGCAAAACAAGAGAAGAAATAAATACCATCCAAAAGTCATTCAGGATAGGTGACCTTGACCTCCTATATTTCGTAATCCATTATTTTATTTTATCATTCCTTCTCTTTTACCCTTTGTTTATGGACAAGAATTTCGAATTCTCATTTGCTTAAGAAATTTACCCTCCCTTTTTTAATCAGAGTTTTTGACTTTCTTTTTATGCAGCATTCATTCTTCATCAATTCAATAAAAATCGGGAGATTTAAGTTTGTTATCAGCAACCGACCTTTCTACGAAGATTTTCCGAGTAGTTCCGAAACCTTCCGAATCAGTATATTGGAATTCCAAAAAGTCGCGAAGGGCCTAGTACGTCATGTGATCGATGGCTGTAGCGAGAGTCAAGGAGCTCAGTCGCACAAAATTTGTTTGTAAGGCTTCATGATTCTTGGAGTTCTTGTCTATGGAGACACTTTTCCAGCATTTCCCAACAGAATATCACAGCTTCGCAACAACTACTACGATATTAGGACCCCAATTGAGTGAACTGGAGCGGTTTTAGCCGATATTTAATCAAGAAAGTGAAAGTTTTTTAATATTGATTACCGTCTTTCTTCGCGCCTTCCGTTCGGTTCAATTCGGTTCTGTTCCCGATGAAGAAGTGGTAGCCGTAATAGAGTATTATCATGGCTTTCTCTGTCTAGTAAGACATGTTTTCGATTGATATGGACACTGACAGTGGGGGGAAACTTCCACAGAGCTCACAGGCTTCGGCTAATGACTCTGGGACTAAGTTTACAATCCCTGGAATTTTACATTTTATCCAGCATGAGTGGGCTCGATTCGAAATGGAGAGAGCTCACTGGGAAGTTGAGCGGGCAGAGCTTCAGGTAAGGGAAAAACTTCTCTTTTAGCCTATTTGTTATCATTGGAGACGATCATCTCTACCTAGATACCTTACCTCGTATATTCAGCACTTATCATTCTAAGGAATAGATTTTATAGTTTGTTTTTGACTCGTAAAAACAAGGACTGTAAATTCAGTCTTGTACTTTGTTAAAATGACCTCAGTGATCTACGTAGGCCTCTCTTAACTAATCTCGTGGTGGTCGGATTTCTAAATATAAACGATATGACTTTAGATATTAAGACATCTACGTTGCATCAAAGTGAAAGCGTCTCGATGAAGGATGCTTTTTTCCTAAGTAAATCAATAGACGTCACTCTGTCTTTAGTTTCTACCGAGTACAAAGTTGAACACACATGCATTGTAATTCCTAGTAAAGACAGATTGTTTTATTACTCTGGTATTACCTCCCCGGCTTTGTTTTTTTTAAAGATATACTATGCTCAGTTATACTTAAAGCCTCAGTTAAAATAAATATATATTTTTTAGCCAAAATCATAGCATTGTAAAGACACCTTTTTTCTGAAGAGCGTCTTTAAATGCTATAAAACTTCAAAATTAATTACCTTCCAAAGCAACTCAAATTTTGACAACCGATCCTTTGCATCGGAAAAATTGTTATTTTTCTGAATTTTTCTTTCGTAAAAAAATATTTGTTATGAATATTTTTAGTTAGTTGATTCCGGTTAACGCAGGGAAATTTTCGAGCTACCTTTCGATTGTATTGGAATCGTCAAAGTTGTCGATCGCTCACAGAAGTGTAAACAAAATGCCGGAGAACCATTGTTTCTTTGATTTGAACGTATAAATCATTGAAATACTCTGATCTGAAGCTGTTCTTCTTTCCGAGGCATATGAAAACCTTGGTGAAATGAAGGAATGCTAATGCTATGCTTTCAAAAATATAATAATCTTGAATGATAGTAAATAGTATGGTTGAATGAACACGAGTTTAAGGATGAATTTTGATAGTCTTTGTTAGATTTGAGTTACATCTGGTTTGTTACCTATCGTTCATTGATACTGAATGGACCAATACTCTATTGTGCTATATTTTGATGGAGGTTTAATGACCAAAAACGTTTCATGGTGGCTTTTGAAGGATATAGTTCTTAAAGATCAATATATTACGGCCAATATACACAAGTATAAAAGGAAAAAAGATGGTTAATTCAGGAGAAATTACTCTAGTCAAGAAATACATTTTCATTAACACACTGGTATATCCTTTCAAATGCATCCATGTTGAAAATTGGTTTACCTTAGCAGTCTCTAATCTTATGATCAAGAACAAGTGAAAAGAAAATGTTAACATTTTGTCAGAATAATATGTTTTCATTCTTTCCTGTACGTGATGATAAGCATGATTAAAATCATATAGGCAATTGCCTTTGTAGAGAGGACCCACTCAAATCATTTAGATCACGATAGATATCTATTAATCAAGAGAGCATTTGGGCTTACTTATATTGACATATTGTCATCTAATCATTCATTGTGTACTTATCGTTGCACAAATAGGGCAATATTGCCTCTATATTGCACCTTTCTATGCACAGATGGTATGGTCATTCCTTAGTAAACAAAGAAATGTATCAAGATCAAAGTTTTGTTTTTTTTACCTTCAAACTGCTGTCAACCTAAACTCTATTTTTCTCATAAAACCTTTGTCAAAATTTTAGGAATTTTTGGAATCTTTCTTTGTTGATGGAAAATACATTGTATCATAGGGTTATAGAAAGAGTACTGATATAGTGAAGGTGTACTTTACTGTATGAAAGTAAGTGTTGCTACTTACCTGAATGGGATGCTAGTCCATAACAGAATATCCCACTAAACTTCAATTAGTAATATTTTTTATTATTCAAATTAGATTTTCTTTATAATACCAGGGGGTGAATAGGTGTATGGATCAGTGGATCTCGCAAATGATATGTCCAGATTATGGATTGAGAATAAAATTTTAACAGATTGGCACATTCTGCGAATGTTTTTCAGTCAATAATTTTTTGATTCAGGCACCTCAAAATTAACTGAAAAAAAGGAAAAAAGTGAATATGATGAATTCTGAACCTGCAATTGCCATTTGATTGTGAGAAAAAAACTGCTGAAAAATATTGCTGGATGCCTAAATCCTAAAATCTAGTTGTCCAATGGAAGACCTCTTTTAAAAACTAATTTTGGACCCTGTACATATTTCTTTACAGGCTAGAATTGCATTTCTACAAGGAGAGAGAAAAGGACAAGAAAATCTCAAACATGATTTAATACGAAGAATAAAGATGTTAGAATATGCTTTAAAACAGGAAAGGTGAGCTTGGATTGATCAAAATGTGAAGATTAAACTCAAGTTTAAGCAGCTTATCGTGATGGATGGTATTAAAACTTGGAGGTTTTAACCTCAAAACCAAATCCTTATTCTTTCAAGAACCAATTTTTTTATATTTTAGAACCATTTTTACCTTGAGTATTGCTTCTTTATTTATTGGGAATGTTTGGGAAGAAACAGTATATGTAACTGAAATAAAGATTATGACTCCTCTGATGCTTGAAATGGGGAAATGTCTGTCTAAAGTAACAGAGCTAAAAATGATTGCTAGTCAACACAAATTATCTGGCCAAAATTGGCAGTTGTTTGACCAGGGGCCTTTTTGGGTGGTCCACTTGACTGGTCACATGCTAATCAGACTAATGGATCCAATGTCTGGCCATGGAGGTTTTGTACCATTACAGCTTGGGCTGCCTGTGCTTAGATGGCAGAACAGGGATTTGAATTCTTTCTCATGTAAAACGATTGTATTGTTTCTGCCATCTAACATGGCTGTCATTACATGATGGTGCAAAACCTCTTTTGAACAGCCTCTATCTTTAGTAATAGGGTTTTTTTTGTTATGGCTTTAAGCTGCAAAAAAATTGATGTTTCACATTTCTGTTTTGACTTCTAGGGCAAAATATCACAGACTGAAATATGGAACTGATATGGGCAGCCCAGAAAAAATATCAAAAGACCAAGATCAAGAAGCACAACCCCAAAACGATGTAATAACAAGCAATAATGCTAGTGGAAAATCTAGTGTGAGCTGGAGACAGGGGCGGCAGTTACTCAGACAGTAAGCACCAACATTTATCAGAAAGTGTGAAAACCATTTCTTGAAAATCTTTGACTTTTAACTCTTATCATTAGTCCATTTTTCCATCTCTTTCTATCTATCCCATCCATCTATGCATTTCATCCATCCCTCCTTCCACACACCTATAAATCCATCCATTCTTCTTTCCATTTACCTATACACTCATCTAACCATCCATCCAATTATTCACATATCCAATCATCCATCCATTCATTCATTTATCATTTATTTCTCTTTATTCATCCAACATCCATTCTACCCCATCTATCGACTAACCTATGTATTATAATACTCATCTATCCTATCTTGTTTTATTCATTCAATTTTCTCACCTATCTATCTATTCCTTAATCTTTTTATCAGTGTATTCTTATAAGCTAAATCCTAATAAACTATTAATTCTTTATTAGATATTTACAAGAGGTTGGATACACTGATACTATCTTAGATGTACGCTCGTCGCGAGTAAGATCTATTCTGGGACTATCAGCAGTTGCGCCAGAGATTCCACCTGCACAAATGAATGGAACTTCGCCACGAAAACCTGACGATGGCCCAGAATTTCAAAATGAGATGCATCAACATTCAGAGCCTGTCAAAGTACGACAGCAGATTCAAGGTGGAAATGAGATTGTAAACCCTACTCCTGTTAGGAGGTGAGTATGAAATTGCTCTTTTTGTCCACCTTTTAAGTAGACTATGGCTTTTCAGCATGTGAAATGGCTTGATCAGTCTAGTTTCTTTTACCAGTAATGTAAAGAATATTATTCCAAATCAGATGACACATGGTTTGAAATGAGAAAACATTACTTCTAGGACTAAAAGCTGTTTGCGTTGGCATTGAAAAAATAGTGACTGATATGTTCATGCATTTTTTGCGGTCACACAAGTCTGGTGTTAACCCCTACTACTTTCTTTGTCTTGAAAAAATGAAAACAAAATAAATGGGATTTAGATAATTGGATTTCGTACAGTGTTGCTATCATCCACAGAATTCGAATTATGATTTAGAAGTTGATTTTTGCAGAGGGAAGAAAAATGGGGAAAGAACCCTCAAGCAACCCTATTTACATATGGAACTGAGTCTAGTAACCAAATTTGGGCTGCCTTTCTGGAGAAGCAAACATTCTCGATGCTATTCCGCCATGCTTTTTGCATGATACAATATGAAGCATGGGAAGTTTCAAATAAGTATGATGACTTTAAGCTTACCTGCCACAGAGCCAGGGGGGCAAAGGGGCTATAGTCCCCACAATAATTTTGCCACCATGTTAAATTACTTATTTACTATTTATTTATTTATAAATACCAACCACTTTTAAGGGTTCCCCCTCTCCCTTCCTTGCTGGTCTGTCTCCTCAGCCTTGGCTCTCTAATTTTATTATTATGACTTTCTCTTCTAGTGCCCCTACCCAACCACCAGGAACTCAACAGGGCAAAAAAGTTACAAATGAGGACATTGATTCAGAGGCCTCAGTTATGGCCAATTTTGATTTTCTTCAAAATGACATTGAGGGAGAAGATGAAGATGATATGGATGATGGGGGAAGTGCTGATGATGAATCAGATGAAAGAGAAGAGTATTGCAATGAAAGAAGGCTTATCAAGAAACCTAAAACAGGTGTGTTACTAATAAATGAGATTTTTCATGCTGTTGCATGCAGGGGTTGAAAAGACAGTCAGACAACAGACAATGTCCACCCAGAATAATTGAAACTTGTTCAGTTAAATCTTTGCCTTGCCAGTCATTATCGTTGAGCCAGAAACAAGGTATGACCAAGCTAAAACCAATTTGGCCATTCATCATGACAGGCAACTTACCAGCTATTGTTTTAACCCCTGGAATGTTACAGTTGATTTCATAAAACTTCGGCCACTCCGTGTCTGAAGTTTGTTGGCAAGTTCAAAACATCGTAATCAATTTCACTCTGAAGTTCTGACGGTTGTCGGCAATCTTTCAAACTGATAATACAGTAGCTTCTAAAACTCATCAAATCTACCGTTCAAATTCAATTTTCAAAGTGAATTTTATTGCGACAAAAGGAATTTGACTTTGTACGTTGTCTGGAATACAACTTCCAAAAAGTATATGGTTTAAAGAAGCAATTCCAGTAAATATTTGAATTCTAGACATAAACAAGTCACGGTTGATTGAACCAATTTCACAAAAAGTTCGCAAGTCTGGGACCAACTTGGAGAACTTGGGAACTAACTTCGGAATTAAAGCGGCCAAAGTTTTGTGAAACCAACTGTAATCAAAACTAAAGGTCTTGGATCCAGTGGCTAGGCACCCTAGCAAATATATCCATTTTTCCAGTTCATTTTGTGGAAAATACTTCCTCTATCTTGTGATTTTGCAGCCAACAGAACCTAAAAGTAAAATCAATTGTTGATTCGCAATATTTTTTCAGATGAAGTAGAAGATATGATGGGCATTGATGATAATGTTGCTGATGATGCCCAAGTTGAATTTGAATTTGTTCGAGGAGATTCAGACAGCGATACCACTGTAATTGAAGTAGAAGGAATATCAAATGACATCAATGAAATCAATATCCATATGCCTGATGAAAATGAAGTCCAGGGTAAGACAACACTAGATTTAGTGCCATATTTTTGATAATTTGACCAGGACACACAATTATTTTTTAAACCTACTAGCAAAATAAATTTAGTTCTCACTAGTAAATTTTTTTCTCACTAGAACTATTTCACTAGCAAGTCACTAGCGATCAGACGCAGTGAATAACAACCATTACTGTGTGCGGGTTCTAAACTTTACAGTCCTTCAACTTCTGGACTGTGGTCATAATCACAAAACTTAGCTAGTTAAATTTTTTCTTACTCGCATAATAAGAATTTAATAAAAGTGTTTGAGAGCATTAAAAATCTTTGTGGCTTAGAAGAGATATAGACCCTGTAACTCCCTTTTGTTAGTTATGGGCTCCCTGTGAAACTAGATATTATCGGATGTCAAGATCTCATGCTCTCAGTCCATGATGAGTCTCGATGAGTGCGACAGAGAAGAAAATTGGAAATAAATTAGTTTTGTTGTTGGAATTCTCTCTCTGCTTGGTTCTCCATTTGGGACCTTGGACTCAATAGTTGGGTCTTCAGAATTCATTGACTTTTCCTTGACCTTGTGGGAACCCTGATAAAGTTGATTTCATTTCAAAAATCTGAAATGTGAACATTTTTGTTTCAGAACACTTAAAGCATGAAGGCACTACAGTAAGCAAACACTCATTTTGCCTTCCCTTGTGATTCTGAATATCTCTTGCTTATTTTGAATTTTTTGGTTGAAAAAGCATTGATCTTGTTTGTTTCCTTCCTGTAGGAGGAATGGGGAGTAGACCAAAACTTGCTGGCCAAGTTGAAACAGTACAAGACTGAAAAAGAAAAGGAAAAAGAAAAAAAGACCAAAATAAGCCAAAAAAGTAAGCCTTGCTCTTATTTCAATTTATTATCCAGTGTATTGAAGTTAGATCTTACATTTTTTCTCTGGAATGCACTTCCCGCAGACCTTTGCGCCATTAAAGATGTTAGTTTGTTTAAGCATCTTTAAACCCACCTTTTTAAATCAGCATTTTGATAGTTTTTCAGTCTTTATCAATATATATTTATTCATCTTATTTGTAAATAGTTATATAGTTATATATATTATATTATTATATTAGGATTGTAATGTGCGCATGATCATTGTATGGAATGCGCACACCATAAGTGATTAAATTATTATTATTATTATTTAATATTATCTATTGTACAGGACCACCAAAATTAGCTCTTCAGGCAATGCTTGCTAATTTAAGTGGAGAAGAAGAGATGCCATCTTCGCCATCCTCATCACAAGCACCGACAGGTCCTTCTCCTATCAGGCTAAGTGGCTCCCGATCTATTTCCGAGGTTCCTCCTCCCATCGGCAGTGTGTCTGTACCAGGCAAAGGGTCCCCAAGCAAAAGCCAAGGGACTGTTCAGTCTCCTCCGGCTGAGGAACCTTTTGAAAAACCTCTAGGTCTTGGTGAGCTGGCTGATTTGACTGTAGCTAACGAGGCTGAGCCGCTCTCTTACGAGGTATGTATGCGAGCATTTGAAAGAGATCTTCTACAGCTGAAAAGCATGGGCTGGGAACTACTTTAGGGAGGCCTCTGCTGTATAATGAACAAACATTGTGCTCAATATCCTTAATTATGGGATGTAAATGTATGTCATAATAGTTGCTGTAATGTATATACCATTGGGTTTTTCAGATCAGTAATAAAGAAGAATTCAGGAAAACTTGGAATCCTAAGTTTACACTGCGAAGGTAAGGCAATAAATTTTTTACACCCCAGAATCCTCCCCTCCCTTTCTTCGTCCATCTCTCCTTCCCTTCCCTTCCCTTCCTCCCTCTCTCCTTCTATCCTTGTTCCTTTTCCTTTGTGCTTCCTTTGTTTATATGATTTTTCATTTATTCTTTCCTTCATTCATTCATTTCCATTTCGATTTGCAGTCACTTTGATTCTATAAGATCAGTCCACTTCCATCCTCAAGAACCAGCTCTCATTACTGCATCTGAAGACCACACAATGAAATTATGGAACCTACAGAAAACAGTACCACAGAAAAAGTAAGTTATTGGGATGTTTTTTCCCCATTTCTTCAGCATTCCAAAGCTATGAACAATGGTGGTGTCTAAAGCACCTGCTGAGTGAAGTTTTTGTATGTCATATAGGGCTTAAAATAATGGCCGATCACTTGCCTGTCATGACAGGCCAAATTAGTTTTAGCTTAGTCATATCTCATTTTTGGCTCTACGTTAGTGGTCAAAATGACTGGAAAAACCAAAGATTTGACCAGACGAGTCCAAGTTCTGGCCGGACATTGTCCGATGTGTGTTTGTATATAAAAAATTGAATTCTTTTGGAACGGTTTGTTCTTTTCAGGAGTAATGTACTAGATGTGGAACCGATATACACATTCCGTGGGCACACGTAAGTTGTGATTTGTACTCTAAAGAAATATTTGTACCCCTCTCCCATTCTACCCACAAAGTAGGCCCACCAATGTAGGTTAGAAGAGTATAGACTCCTTGCATGTGTTGTCCAAACTCCAATCCCCAGAGAATTGGAACCTATTGTTTTGTCCCTAAGATTGAGCTGCATTCCACTGTGCTGCAAGGGCTCTATATTATGGTATCCCCTGTAAGAGGAAATTATGGATATCTTGTAGTCCTTAAGAGAGTTCAACAAACATAATGCATTGTGGTTTAGCTTCAGTGCAAACAACACCATATGAGGCATGATGAACAGAATATGTTTGTACCCAAGCAAGACCACAATGCACCATTTTCCCTGCCAACTCAGAACAGGTCCATTAAACACATTTTATCAGATAGTGCAAATAATGATAATAATAATTACACGTTATTGGGGTTACTAGAACTACATATGAATAATTTTCATGTACACCACTTAGAATGCAAATAGCAACTTTCTAAATGATCCTTGGTAAAGAGCATCACAGCTTTACCTGCTTTTCTTAGCAGCTTTTGTCACAGCATTTTAGTGTAATTTTGACATTTGCTGTGGTCTTTTACCCTTTTCAGTGATGCAGTGCTTTCAGTTGTCATCAGTTCTACCAGTGACATGTGTTTTAGTGGGGGTGCAGATTCAGCAATATATTGTTGGACTATTCCATCCCTGGATCTTGACCCTTATGGTCCATACAGTAAGTATGTTAGGCATGTTATGATGATGCTGCAGATGGTAATGGTGGTGGTGGGTGGTGTTGATGATTCTGTAGATGTTGATGGTGGTGATGATGTTGATGGTGCTTATGGTGATAGTGGTGGTGGGTGGTGGGCAGTGATGATGTTGTTGATGATGGTGCAGATGGTGATAATAATAGTGGTCTATCTTCACATTTCATCAGTGCACTATTTCATCATACAATCATGTTTTTCAGGTGCAAATGTCAAAGGTAATCTACTAGAAGGGCATACTGATGCTGTCTGGGGTTTAGCCGTACAGACCAATTCCCTTCAGCTTCTTTCCTGTTCCTCTGATGGCACCTGTAAACTTTGGAATCCAACACTCAAGTCTCCATTGCTCAACACATTTGTATTTGATAAAGGTAACTGTCTATAATGAACCAATTGAATAGAGCGGCCATCTTTAATCACAAGACATTATAAGTCACGGGGGAGGGGGGGGGGAACAAAGATGCTGAAATGACAAAACACAATATGTGGAACTGTTCATTTATTTAAATTCATCTCTTGTCAAATCGTCTTGGTTTGAATTGTACATATCAATGTATGCCATTATTGTAATAAAGCTTTGTATATTTGCCCCCTAAATGACCCTTAATTTTTGTTCCTGATATTCCATTATGGTTTTGAAATATGAAATGACTATGATGGACTAAAATTATTAGTTTTAATCCTATTCATCCTAGCCATTACTTGTTCTCTAACAGAAAATGGCGGAATTCCAACATCAATAGACTTTCTTCGCATGGAATCATCACAGATGGTTGCATCCTATTCAAATGCAAGTTGCACAATCTTTGATTTAGAAACAGCAACTCCTGTGGTTAACTTAGACAGTACCAAAACTTATAGTAAGTTGAACTGTCTTTTACTCTGCTAGTGGCTACTGCTAATACACCTCCTCGGCACGGCCATAATGTTTTCCTATTTCAGACCATGTGTCATTCCCTAGAATATCATATGCGCTTGGTTGCGCATGAGAAGACACATAACAAGAACACATAACTAAAACAAAGAAATGATACTCTAGGGAATGATATGTGGTCTGAAATGGGAAAACATTGTGCCCGAGCCAAGGAGGTCTATATACCCATGGTAATGCAGCCACTACCTACCTATGGTAATATTCACTAATTTATCATATTATATTAAACTCAGCTACCCCAGGAGCCTCTCAGATCAACAAAGTAGTAAGTCATCCTACATTACCAGTCACCATTACTGCCCATGAAGATAGACACATCAGATTTTTTGATAATAATACAGGTAAAATGTTTTTGTCATACACTTGGAAATCCTTCTGTGTAGGCTACTTTATGCGTCAAGCAGGGTTCGTGCTACTCCTTAAACTTCTCAAAAACTCATTGAATTCATTGAACTCATTGAAGCGCACTTGAAAAACTCTTGCATCTTACAATTTTAGCAAAACTCCTTGAATTTCTGCTTTGATCTAGTCATTCGAAATTTCTTTATATCAACCAGGCATTACTTCCCTTATATGAGGGGTACTGGAAAAACTTAGAAAAGTCAGCCGTGTGCAGACACAATGTAAAACCATGGATTAGTTGGGTTCTTGAATACTCCTTGAATACTCCTTTAATAGCCCTTGAATTTTAAGTGGATACCTCAGCATGAACCCTGATCAAGGTTCTTTATATCCAATCATAATGTCTGCATGACAGGGTCATTAAGTTGGAGGTTGCATGAGATTGAATTGATGGTTACTTCTTCCTCTTACAGGTAAACGAATCCACTCCATGGTAGCTCATTTGGATTCAGTCACTAGTTTAGCAGTAGATCCAAATGGACTCTATCTTCTATCAGGAAGTAAGTCAAGCTCCTCATTATTAAGCGCATTAGAACATATATTTTAATGAATTTTGCGCTATATAAGTAATAAAATTATTATTATTATTATTGTTAAAAATATTATTATATTATCATTAGGGTATTGTAATTTGTTAGCAGATATTTTAATAGAGTGCATACGATAAATGCATAAAAAAGTTAATCCTAACAGAATTGCACAAATTAGTGCAAAGTTTTGTAGGTCTACAGTCTGCTGAGGTCTACTAAACTTACTAATTTGTGCACATTTATGGAATTAATTACAATGTTTTTCAAGGATGTATGGTATACAGCTCTAATAGCAAGATAACTGTTTGATTTACAAACTAGTTATAATAGGCCAACTAAGTGGCAGTGTGACCTAAATGATGTTTAATTGGGGACAGAATATTTTCTCATAGCTATGAATTGCTTTTCTCAGCTCAACTCATTTTAGGTGTTTTTTTTACGGGGGTGGGGTGTGGCAAGGGATAAATTTGTAAGGACTACATTTCTCGTTTTTTCCCCTCCCAGGTCACGATTGTTCAATAAGACTTTGGAATCTGGACACCAAGACTTGCGTCCAGGAAATCACATCCCACAGGAAAAAGTTTGACGAGAGTATATATGACGTGGCATTCCATCCAGCTAAGCCCTATATAGCTAGTGCTGGTGCTGATGGTCTCGCTAAGGTGTTTGTGTAACCATGACTACTGTGCTGCCATGGTCGCCATTGTCAACATGGCAACAAAGACAAATTCTCAAAGCTCTCTGGCCAGGAATAAAAATGACAGTGTTTTGGTGCCCAAATGCCAGACAGTAGCCAGTTTTTAACTTTGTAATGCTTCAGCAGAGATGAAGATCCAAAATTTGGTTGTACAAAGGAATGTACAGGAAACCTCTTGTTATGGAGCATTTTTTTGCAATAAAGTGTTTGGATGTTTCAAGAAAGCAACACTTGACCCATTGTCGTTCGACCATTTAAGCTATAAATTTTTTCTCAGACATTCTCTAGATTACAATATTACACAGTAAGGACCAGTCTCGGCCTTGCACCAATGAGGTTATGTATTTTTGTTGCATATATACAAAAGGCTTATATTGTTCTTTAAGAACTTTTGAAATGGGTCGTGCACTGAGGCATTTGAAGGCATAATGGAGTCACTATTTTCAAAAGAATTATTGAATAGAGAAGAATATTCAAGGTTAATGACACGTGCACTCTCATCAGTAGTTAAAATAACAAGTTTTTACAATTCTGTACATGACTATAGTAGGATTAAATATTGCTTTCCAACTCCTTTAATTCTTTATAATCTAATTAATAATAGTATTGTGTGAAAAAAGTAAGTCTGATGATTGGCTGACTCAATAAACAGAAGCTTTATCATTTGAAATAGTGTGTCGGCTTGTGTTCAAGTTATAATGGAGAAGAGATGTTGGCAGTGCACTCCACTCTGTGGTCCTTGGTTTGATTTGTGGACTTAGAATCATGCGAGTAGAGTGTGTCAGATCTCTCCCTTGACTTGAGGTTTTTCTCCACAAAAGATGTTAAATTCCAATTTGATCTGTGTTTTAACAGTACCCTGACTTTGATCGAGTCAGAGGTTGTTTCAGGATTTTATCCTCGAGTGCAAGCTTGTGCCATGATGTAGATCAGCACAAAATTTTTTCCAGGGTTCAATCAGAGATTTGAGATGTAGATCAGCACAGAGGTTGTTTCAGGGATTGATCTGTGAGTTAGCCATGCCCTGACTTAGATCAGCCCAGAGGTTGTTTCAGGGATTGATCTGTGAGTTAGCCATGCCCTGACTTAGATCAGCCCAGAGGTTGTTTCATGGTTTGATCTGTGAGTTAGCCATGCCCTGACTTAGATCAGCCCAGAGGTTGTTTCATGGTTTGATCTGTGAGTTGGCCATGCCCTGACTTAGATCAGCCCAGAGGTTGTTTCATGGTTTGATCTGTGAGTTGGCCATGCCCTGACTTTGATTAGTCAAGAGACAGTCTCAGGGTTTGATTTGTGTCCTGGCTGATCACTCAAGGTTTTTTCAGGGTATGATTGAAATTTGAAGATATTTTTACTATCCCCTTTCAATCGAGAAAATGAGTAAATATCACTTCATGGTACATAAATAAACACAATGTAAGATTGGCAGATTTTTTATTGATTTTTGACTGCTCATATTTTTCTTCAGAATTATTTTCGACATAAAATTGCATCAATATGAATTTATTTTTTATTATTCTCTAGCTATGCCATGACACCACCAGCATGACAGACTTGTTAACTGCATTCAGTAACCACACTGTTATGTAATGTCCAGGTCAAGCTTGAGTTGGTCTATCATTTCTCTCATTCGACTCTAAAAAAAAATTATTGCAACCTTAAAACTGGTGTACTATATAATGACTGCTCACAGAAATAGATAAAAACTGTTAATAACTAATGGTTAGACTGTAGTTAGGAATGCGTTGGTGTAAAATACCAAAAACACTCATGAAAGAGTGTTTCATCTATCTTCCAAACGCCGAGAAGTGAAATGAAAAAAACGAGGGGGAGCAGATTTTTTTAAAACCAACATTGAGGTGTTTGGATAGAGAATGAAATACTTTTACGAGTCATTGATATAAAAAAAGAAGTGGAGCTGAGTTTTATCAAGCACTTGAAAGAGTGCTTCATCCTCTATGCAAACGCCTTGAAGCTAGTTACAGATAGAGGATGAAGTTTGCATAGAGGATGAAGCACTCTTTCAAGTGCTTGATATAACTTCTCAAACTACTTAATTCTTGGAGAATGTCTAGGCATAAGTTGCCCAAATTTTATTTTAATTAAGATCGCATCAAAACTCCTTCACGCTAGTTATTTTCTTTGTTTTGCCCTTATGAATTATTAATGATGTTTGAGAAGAAAACTTGAACACCAATGTAAAGAAGTTCTAAACTGCACTGAAGTTTCAGATCTTTGACCTTCGTCCTTTTACTTTAAAGAAGGACAGATGTCCAAAATATCATTTTATATAGTTCCAAACTTTTTTAGAGAACGTCTTACCTCATCCAAGTCATCTTTCCTTTTGTCAATATGGCTTTCAAATACCTTGTTCAGAACCCTTAATTAAAAGAAATGTGTTTATAATTCATGGTTCATTCATTTTATTTATTCACAGATGGGTGGGAATAACCCCTTTACAAACCTTGCATAGTCTTACCTATTGCTAAATATTCCTCTTGCTAGAACATCTGAAGTAACATCAGAAATAAACTGCATGTAGTTTTGTTCCTGTTCCCTGAAGAATAACATATTAACTAGTAATATTGTTTTGAATTTTATATATTTTTCATTACTGGTATGTTTCACCTCTCCTTTTCTTTCTTTTTTCCTTCTATCTTCTTTTCTCTTTCTCTCTCTCCTTAATCTTACCTTACCACCTTCCTTTATGACTTTACACCCTCCCCCTACAACCTCCTAAAGTGTTTCCCAAAAATGTGTTAGAATACCTTTCATGTTTTTGCTACTTTCTTGGTTTCTGAGCTTCAATCGATCAATAATTATGCTTTTTGGGCGACCAAGTTTGATGGATGGATGCCAAAGCACTAGGGCACCTGCTGTGCCTTGAGCTGTCTGTCTAGCAAAAACATGAAAAGCCTTCAAATCTTGATGAATATCATTTAAAATATTTTACCACATCTTGGTTTGGATTTCTTTCTTTCTTCTTGCATATGCACTTGACATACTTGTATGTGAGCCATAACTACTGTCTAGAGCATGAGAGTGTAACCCTGTGCTCATTCTGCTATCACCCCTGTACTGAGTGTCCTCCACCATATCATTTTGTGTACCACCTAATGATTCAGCAACATCCCGTGTCTCTGTTTGTAAATCA
Source organism: Actinia tenebrosa (assembly GCF_029948245.1). NCBI lineage: Eukaryota > Metazoa > Cnidaria > Anthozoa > Actiniaria > Actiniidae > Actinia > Actinia tenebrosa. Next base: position 1,585,090 of record NW_028292585.1, read on the forward strand.
TCATTTGTTTCATCTTTAGTGATTGGTTTTCGTCCGTCTCTTGCATCATTATCATAATTATAAGATGACTGCCTTATTGTGTTCCTTTTTTGAACATTTTTCCATCTGTTGTGTGAGACAAGAGGCCTTGGCAGGGCTCTAGGTGAATTATAAGGAATCCCTCTGGAAGCATTTACTTCTTGTCTTGGTTGATCTTTAGAAGATTTCTGATAAGCTGAGGTTATGTCTCGAGGCATAGATGATGATGGTTCAGGGATAGAGTGATCCAAAGGTGTGGAGGCTCTATGATAACCTTGACTAGAGTGTGGCCTAAAATGGTGACTCAAGTGTCCATCATAATTGGTAAGATTTTCAAGTGAAGCACTCTGAAAAATAAAAAAATTGTTTTAAAAGCAGAATACTCCATTTTATAGTTCCATTGGGTGACCATGAATAAAAGTTCCAAGGCAAGGTTGGAGGTGCCACGCATGATAAAAAGTATAGTAGTTTTCCTATGCCCTGAAACTCCAGCCTTGATTTGGAACTGTAAAAAGGAGTATTGATCAATGCACATTATTTTTAAGCTTTGTAAAGTAAATGCTTTTTCTTTCAAGATTTTTTTATCCCTTGGGCTAATGAATACCTGAGCTCTTCTTCTTGGAGTTAGCTTTCCTTCACTGTGAGCTTCATTACTTTTCCTTAAAAGTTCACGCTTCACCTGGTCTTGGACTGAAGAGCAATCATACATATACACCATCTCTTATCTTATACATTCAAAGAGGCTTAAAACCAGGAGAGCAAGGATTTTCTGTTGGGGAAAGGGTGGATTCTCCCATGAAATGATTGCAGTCAAATGTTCCATTACTATATGCTTTTGTCAATAAAAGATATTGGTTAACTCGTATCTACATTTAAGAGACAAACATTTGGGGGTCAACTGAACTTGTTTTGGAGATAATTTGCATTGTATTTTAATAGCATTAATTTCTTTTAAAACCATTTGAGATGTGCATGATTTGGACTGTGTAGATGAAAGTTTAAACTTTTGTTTAACTTGGCAAGAACGTGTCAAATAACTAGATAAACACGAAAAGAAAAAATGGGGTCACCCACTTTGCTTTGTGAAATACTTGTTTTTTTTTATTCGGCCGAAAACATTCAAATGACCTCATCAAGATGAAGACGCACACACTAAAAATAATGCACAGAAGGTTGTGTGCAAACTGAAACAATGCCTGCAAACATCCTTAATGGAAAGGCGTGGCACAGACACACGTGTGTGTCCGTCTATAGTAATATACCTCGGATATGCTTTTTCATAGACCTTGGGGCAGATGTATCCACAGCAGCTGAAACAAGAAAGCATTTATTATCATTGGTACATTCACATTATCATTTGACAATTTGAAGTGAGTATCGGGGAATAATAACCGAAACAAAGTTGAGGTTATTATTCCCGACACTCACTGAGCCTGAGGTGAATAATTGTTTTAGTATAAGTACACAGGTGATTCTTTCAAAAAAAGAAAAAAAGAAGAAGATAAAAGACACATTTAAAATTAGGTAATGGCAACAAAGTGGCTGGCCCTCATTTTGGGTTATCTTGGGAGGTGATTATCCTGTGACAGTATGATTTTCTCGACCAATCAGCGCACATGATTTTCAATAATCACCTGTGTATTTATACTAAATGCATATACAGTCAAAATCATTGGGAGGGTGTCTTTTTTGGAACCACACATTAAACTGTAGTGTTGTCATCGCAACGATAACAACCATCCATCATTAATGGCCTTTAGGTCAATTTGAATGTAGCAGTGTCACTGATTGGATGAAACAATGCATCTCCATTCTGTCATCTACTATAAAATAACATGCATTGCAAATGCACATAGCAGGTGCTTTCACTTTCCTTTTTATCGATATTTGTGTGTATTAGAATATAAATTACATAAACCAATACCTTTGGCTCTTGATATTCTACTGTAGTGAGATTTCATGTGGTTCAGTATCAACTGTTGACCCTCATAAGAAGTAGCTGTGGGGTTAAGAGCTGTAGACAAAATAAACACAACATTTAACCGCTCAAAATGAGCAGTTGTTGACCAGCAGTCGAGGAAATTAGGAATGCGCTTTTGCATGAAAGGTTTTAGGACTATCGTAAATATTACAGATATCTTCGAAACACAAGTACTACTTACCGTTACTTTTTAACGCCAAATGGCCTCTCTTTGGACTATAATTTGCCATCACAATTGTAATAATGCATTTATACAAATGGTTAAATATCCAATAAATAAGACATGATTCACTTCAAAAAACGCTCATTCTAGACATCATTTATCTAGCATGAGAACGAGAGGTACTATTCACAAATTTTGAAGTCGATCAGCATTAAAATATCCTAAAAATCCTAGCTTATAATAAAAACAAGTTAATAATTTGAAAAAATAAAACAAAAATATGTAGCTTATATCGCGGGCTCCCCGAATGCTGGAAAGTTCCCATAGCAACAAAGTATAAAATACGTCGGAATGGTTCGGATAATGTATCGGAAACAATTCGTTAAAATATCGGAGGAGATTCGTAAGTTGATGCCCGGATGCAAAGTTGTCCTCGTGGTGAAGAAGTCAAAACGAAGAAGAAGGCGACATTTTGAAGTCGTTTTTTACAGTCAAACTTCACCATGGCAGGCTTTAATAGGTTTGGAGGTGGTGGTTTAGGATCCCTTTATACGGGATTAAATAGCTTGCAGCAACCAAGCGCTGCGAATAGAAGAGACGACCGGTTCGACAACCGAAGGAATTCAAGAGATAACTTTGATCGAAGGGAGCGAGACTTTGGCCGTCGAGATCCGAGCCCACGAAGGCGGAGATATTCTCCCGATGTAAGCGTTTGTTAGCCGTGGTATTCTTTCTTCTCTCTGTCTCTGTTGTTCTTGTTGTCTTTCTATTTCTTTTCAGGTCTGGTATCTTGTTTTTAGGCACTCTAGACTCCAAATTTTTACATTAAAAATGTCTTTCTATTGGCTAAATACTTCCGCTCAAACGCTCAAACCATCTTGAATAAACTTATATTCTTAGCTGAAGCTTATTTGAGTAGCAAACTTCGGGTCAAAATCATCATTTTGTTGCTAAATATCAATGCAAAATTCGCCTATGAAAAGATAGGGAAGTTCTGTGTGGTTTATTTGAGACGCCCTTAGTGTTAAAACCATATTATAAATACAATAGACAATGAAAGTCACTTCATTTCAATATATATTGTGAAAAATATACAGTATTTTCTGAATAACGTTATTGGAAAGAAAGTGGAAACAACACAACTGTGCCTTGACAACTATTAAGCTTATTTTCATGAATTTTACACTTGTTTCAGTCATCAGACTGCCTGCTTTTGGTAGCAGTTTTTAGACCAAAAAAAACCTCATTGAATCGTTTATAAAAGATTCAGTAATTCGACACCTGCTTAATGTCTGATCACTGGAAGGGCTATTGAATGCTTCATCTGACGTAGCTATCAGCACATGCTGACCAGTGATCTGATGGCTGGTATAAACAGGCAATTTTGACAAAATTACAAGAAAGGCTCGCATATTTGTTGGCTAAATATCATTGTGAATCAATAGCAGCTTAACTATGTTGGCAGTGTTCATGCCTAAAGAAGGTTTGCAGAACATACTATTCATTGGAAGCCAGTTACTGGCTAGTGATATTCCTAGTTGCAGGGTACTTTAACATCATTATGCCCACCTTTTTATAAAAAATGTACATACACCTACAGTTATCTGCAAGTACAACAAACCTCAGCTATGCTCATCCTGTTTCGTAGAAAATTATAACCCAAAAATCAAAATACATATAGTGGGTGTATATTGCTTGTACATGTTAATGTGTATTTGTCTAGCTACTATTCACCCATAAGAGTGACAGGGTGTAAATATGATTATGGAGCTCTGAGAAACTTGCAGCACACCAACAACCAAGCTTGAATCGGTGTAAGACATAGCCTTCTAGGAACCTTCGTTTACCTGCCCTCTTGTAAAAGAAAGCAGACATAATGCTGGTTATGCAATGTAATGCTTACAGTAGTCCTAGTGTACGTTGGGATGTATATTAATCCCCAAGATGTGAGAATATAAATATTGGATTGCCCTGTGGTGAATAAAGAACACTAGAGTCAATAGCAATGAATAATGCCATATATGTTTACCTCTGTAGAGGACCAAATATCTTGTCCATAATAACTAACCTTGCTTATCATTTATATTTATCCAGTCTACTCACTTTGATACTGTCACCCTATCACAGCCACCATATTCTGGAGTCAGAGGAAACCGTCAGGACAATCGTGGAGGTTTAGGCAGTTACTCTATGGATGATCTAGGACGAGATAACTTTACCCGAAACAGAGGTCAGAGCAGTAGCGATAGAGACCTAATCAGGGATGGTCACAACATGAGATTACCTAATAGGGGTGATGGAATTCTTGGAGCCAAACCTGGAGATTTGCCACGTGATCTTACTCCTAATACAAGCTCAGGTCTGGACTGCTTCTCTATCCTCTTCTCTCTTCTCAACTCTCTTATCTTCTCAATAGCCTCCTTTCCTTTTCCGCAATTTCACTATCAAACTGATTCCATTTCTCATTGGGCAGTACAAAATACTCTCTTAACAATTTATTCATACTTGCAATACAGCCTTTGAGCCTCATTAAGGCCAGTCTACTATTTTTCTAAGACCTAGACTTACCATTCATTGATTCAAGTTCTGTGTCTTTCATGAAGTTGCTGTCAAACTTCATTTTCTTCTCAGAGTCATAAGGTCATCGATAGATCGGCTAGTTTTACCAGGTTTGGCTATATTAACCTTTCTTCTTTCAAGCTTGAACTTAAACTTCAAATTTCAAACAAAATCAGTAAATACTTTATTTTGCTTTCATTTGTATATCTGAAATTTGTTACCAGCAATGGATAATCCTCAATTATCACAGCTCGTAACTTAATACAGTCTAAAACAATGGTGCGTTCTTACACGACCAGCTATTGATCTTGCTTAGAAATGATTTACACTTGTCCTCTCACATCGAAAACTACTCACACTTTAGTTTATTGAGTACAACACCTTAAATCTCTTAGCACATTGCATGAAAATGTATTTCTCACTTTTTCTTTCTATATCTTCATTGCAACTTTTTCAAACTTTATTCTATTTTATATTATATATCTCAATTGTCCTCGTTCTTTCCCCTATTAGTCTAGTACAGGGTTCTATTTAGACTAAGTCTGTCAATTCAGTCCTTATGCTTAGTTTGGTTTTAGAGACCATTTTCTACTTAATAACTGTTCTCTTTAAACGACAGTGGCTACTCGATATTCATCAGTTTTAAATCCACTATGTATTTAGATTTTGTTGCACAAATAGTACTGAATGCTTTGTGCAGGCACTTTTTCTCTGGAAATTTCAAGTTCTTTTTCTTTTCTTTCTCTGGATAGAACCCTGTTACATTCCTTTCATTTGCTTTTTGTCATGTTTCTGGGGGAAATTTCAGTCTTATTTTTATCCTTACAAACAGTAGCTTGTTTATAATCTCAGTAAGAGCTTGCCCATGGGAAACATGGTCAAACCTATCCTCCAAAAAATATTGGTCTTACTTTTGCTGCTGATTTTTACCTTTGGTTTTGACCAAATTTTCTCCTTCTGTGAATGTGGTGAACACCTTGTTGAAGATATTTGAAGAATAACAAGCTTGACTGTTATTTTGAACATTACAATAACGTGTTTATGTATATTAATGTAGACTTATTAATTTTTGTCTCTGTTGGATGCAAAATAGGTCTTACATCCCAGCTAGCACAACAGCAACAACAACTAATGGCCATGGTCCAAACACAGTCCCTCCTAGCTGCCATCCAAGCCCAAGCGTCTGCAGCAGCCAAACGTGGTGGCCAAGGTCGTCAACCACAATCCTTGATGCAGGGGTCTAGAATGCATGATAACAGGGGCCGTATGGGTGACAGACAAAATCGTAAGAGAAGAATGTCGCCACCCAGGGGAGGTCAGAGAAACATGAACATGATTAACCACAGACAACGCCGCAGCCAACAGTTTCGCAGTTCGCAAGGAAATAGATCAAACTACCAGCAAAGGAGGGATTATGACAGGGATAGAAAAAAGATTAGTGAATCGAGTCAAAAGTCAGAAGATAATGAACCTGTGGAGGAACCATATGTGGAAGAAACGCTAGGTAATGTACAGTCGTATACCCTACTATTGGGTAGTTTTATAGCTCTAGGATGTTTGGGTAACATTCAGCGGCAAGACTTTCATTATCCATTCAAAAACATTAATACACATATTTAATTTAAAATGTTACACTTCCAGTCTTCAGCATCACACTAAAATGTAGACCCCAAAGTATCCTATAATGCAGTATTGTGGGAGGCGGTGATGGTAGCAGTCAATATTATTCAGTCGGCTATTTCAAACGATCTGAACAAAAGAAAGCTACACAAAGATGCTAGAAACGAACTATGCATTCCTTAGGTTTTTCAAAATTTTACTATTTCAATTCTAAGAATTATAAGATTCATTTTCAGATGATGAAGAAGAGGAAGAGAAAGAAGAAACTAAGGAAGAAAAAACAACTAGTGAGAGTAAAGAAGCTACAAAGTCTGAAGCTGATGCTAGTGAGAAGTCATCCAAATCTGAGGAACCAAAACCAGAAAACCAGACCAAAGATTCAGAATTCAAATCTGAGACCAATCTTGCTGGACAAAATGTCAACAACCTTGTCAAGTCTCTGTATGATACCTCCCGACGAAAGTATGTTTGTAAAGTATGCAAGATTATGTGTACTAAAGATTCGGTAAGTTATTGCTTTGCTTTTTGTATAAGCCATTCGTGTATCACCGTGCATGTAATTTTCGCACTCAGAAGAAAGTGGCTTTGTTTAGCTCCATTCTGAGGGTATGGACATGGGACTTTACCCTATACACTTTGAAAAAAATGATTTTGATCAAATACAAACTACGTATTTGATTTTTTGTGTGACTTGATCTTTAGTGCTTCAGACAGCATTTGTATGGCAAACGTCATGTCAAGACATGGTTGGAAAGCCGTGGCCAATCATTTGAAGCAGAAATGTTTAAACGAGCTTCTGAGGTAAGAACTCTAGTCCATTATATTATACGATACATTATAATAACCCACATATAATTTTTTTTTGTTTTGAGAGGGACACATTGTGGAAATGTTTCAGATTTTTGATGGGTGTTTAGGTTGCACACTAGTCTCTTAGGTGAAAAGTTAAGATCAATTGAATATAAAACAAGAGGCTAGTTAATTTTTTGTCCTGATTTGTTAGTCTTCTCATCTGTTGTTAATCATTTTTTACAGGAAGCAACCAAGAGTTTAGTAGCAAAGGAACAAACCAAAAAACCAAAAGAACAAGAACAAGAAAAACTTGAACAATCCCCTGAGGAAAAGCAGGAATCAAATGAACAAGAACAAGAGGAATCTGTCGAAGTCAAGAAAGATAAAGAATCAAGTATTCCTGCCAGCTCATCTGAAGAAGAAACGACTACCAAGATCAAAGAAGAGCCTAATGAGGTCAAGAAAGAAAAGAGTCCTCTTCCAGAATCCAAAACACCTTCAGAAACAACCAAAGAAGATCAGAAAACTTCAGTCAAAGTGAAGGAAGAAAAAATACCAGTCAAAGAAGAGAAGTTTGAGGCAAAATATTCATGTGATACTAGAAAAGTTGCCATCAAAGAAGAGGAATTCATAACTATTTCATCAATCACTGAGGCACGTGTCAGGCTGAAGGGCTTTGACAAAGGGGTTAATACCAAAGGTATGACATATAGATCATTGGTGTACTACCTCTTTGTTCTTCTCGTACATAATATAATTATATCCTACCCATGAGAATAAAAGGACAAAATATTGGGACATCGTGTTGGTTGGTGTAAAACAAGAAAATGAGTGAAAGGACAGTCTGAAAGAAGGTCCGAGAGGACTAATGCATCTTATGTGCCTAAGAATAAGGTTCCATTAAGAACCATTCATAGCAATCGTAATTGGCATTATATTTAAGGCTAAGAATTTGTGAGAACTTTGTCGAGAATGACATGGTCTGAAAGGGTTAAAATTCATAGATAAGTTTGGTCATTTCAAGTTTATACTCCCAATATGTTAATGAAATGACGTCAAAGGAGGCATCAAATATACAAAACGTTTCTTGAACAGTAAAATATCCTGTATAAAACATCATTATCTTAGGATTTAGAGAAAGTTCTAGCAAAAAAAATCTCATAGTAATCAGTGTTTCAATTTCCACGTGATGGCAGATAAACTGAAATGCCTCCTTTGACGTCATGTCATTAACATATTGGGAGTATAAACCTTGATATATCCAAGATGCATTACTCAAATCATATGAAAATAATTTACTATTCAACTTTTCACTTAATGTAGAATGAAAAATTTGAATTAGGTGTAAAAGGCACTTTAAATGATTGGACCTTTAGAATAGAATAAAGGAGTCAAAATGCAATGATGACAAATAATTTATTGATGTGAGACATTGAATATGTCAGTGATTTTACAATCTCATGTCTTTCCTGAAGCATTGGGCCTGTTCATTTGACATCTTATGTATCTACAAATTATGGTTCAGTGTTTAAAAAAGTTGTACTTGTCATTAATATTATTTCAGGCTGTGAATTTGTGAAAGCTGTGTCAGGATTCAACTGCCGTCTTTGCAAATTATTTATCATAAATGGAGGTGATGTTATGAAGCATGTTGATGGGAAGAAACATCAAGCCAAGTATAGGGTAATTACAAACTACTGCAACTTCTTCTGTTTTCATTGCTACACATGCAGGGATTTGCTTTTCTCAGTGCAAACAAATTAGCCACTCAGCAAACATTTTGATCGTAGCTCAATTTTTCCTAGTTCCATGTTTTTGGGGGCTCAATAAACAGCAGCTTTTACTCTAAAGTAACATATACATCTAATTCAAAAAAACGTTGTCAATGCCCAAGGGCAATTGGTCATTCCGACATTGAAATGGTTTCGTTGAATACAGAGAACATTGAACAGTCTCAACACTAAGGTCTATGTTCTTGATAAGAATAAGAAGCAGAAAAACAAGTCATTCCAGCTGTTCTTGGTTCTTAGAATGACTCATGTAGTATTTACTTAGATTCCTGCTACTCTTATTTTTTTAGCGATACATCAGTGAGCATCCCAAGTATGAGTCAAATCAAGTGGTTAGGAACAAAGAGCTGTCAGAGATGTTAAGTGAAAGGGAAGGAGAGGAAGTCTTGCTGTATGAGGTGACAGAAACAGAAGAACCAAAACGACCTTACCGATATAGCTCAGGGGAAGCCTTGAATGTAAGTTTACTCTAAAGATACCAAAAGCTTGTGAATGATATCTGAAGTTCCTCTAGAAAGAGTACACTTAAAATTGGTCTTTCTCTTGGTTGACATGTTATCTAACTTGACTGCCATAAATTATTGAAGATATAGAAATATAGATAAGTTATAGTGCTTAGGAACGAGGTTATTCCGGGCGAAAGCCCTTGGAATTAAATTCGGAAAAATTAATTTCCGACCTTGCTGGGAAATTTATGACTGCCATAAATGATGTCACTTATAAATCTAATTCATTTTGACGTTAAATTTGTCTGGTTTTAGACCATCTGTCATTCCCTTGAGTGTTATTTCTTTTTTTCCAACATCATTTGGAATGCAGCTGAAACAAAAACTCAAAGGAATGACTTGGTCTGAATGAGAGAAAAAATGTACAAATTAAATCCATTCAGGTTTAAGCAATTGGATGTTGAGAATAGAATAAAGGGGTCAAAATGCAATGATGACAAATAATTTATTGATGTGAGACATTGAATATGTCTGTGATTTTACAATCTCATGTCTTTCCTGAAGCATTGACACCTTCTTTTGTCTTTGCCGCCATTACTGCACCATAATTAATTTGAATTAATCCAGATGGCTCACTTTACAGGTGGAAGTGACAAAGTACCTAGCTGTAGAAGACGACCATGACGACAGACCTTTAGACGAGCAAGATGAGTCAAATGATGACTTACTTAGAGAAGACATGGAGGTGTCTGCTTCAAGTGAGAAGAAGGAAGAGATCGAAGATGATATACTTAATGACAAGGATGAAGACGAAAGGGATGTAGAGCCTGAAGAACTTGATGAAAACCTCTTGTTGGGGGAAGAGGATTCCCTGGACCAAAGTACCTTGGAAGAGAAATATGATCCAGACCTTGGAAAGACAGTGGATGAGCCAATGGCAGAACAGGTAAAAACCCAGCTTAACATGTAAAACTTATTCAAAACCACTTCTTTTGTTTTGTAGCTGGTCCAGCAAATAATCATGGGGGGGAGGGGGGAGAAAAAATGAATACAAAAAAATCAAATGGCCTTGCCTTGAAGCAGAAATAAGTTAGGTGTAGATACCCTTTTGTCCGACGGTTTCTAGAAGATCTCTCGTTATGTTTCCAAAACTTTAAACAAAAACCCAAGTTTTTACTTCAATGTAACAAGCTTCATTGAACAATTGTTGTTTTTTTAGATTGAAACTAAGGACACAGAAACTAAAGAGGTCTCAAACACTTCGGTTGACTCATTGAATGAATCCCAAGAAGATGAAGATGAAGAACCAGTAGTAAAGAAAACCAAGCTTATCAGCCTTGCAGCACGACGTGGCAGGAGAGCTGCAAGGGGAGGGGCTCAGCAACGTGGCAGAGGACGAGGAAGAGGAGGCAAACGAACGACTCGACAGAAAGTCACGCCCAAACCAGAAGTTGTATTCTCAGAGGAGCAACATGATGATTTTATGGACGGGTATGAAGTCATCGACGAGGTTGCTGATGATGAATAGACTTGTAAAACAAAAAGGCTCTAAAACTTTGCCAAAGCAATGTTCCTTTGTCATTGACGAGGTACCCTATGATGGGTAGGCTTATAGAACAGATAGGTTCAAAAACCTTAGCATTGTTCCTTCGTTTTTATTTCCACGTTAAAAAGATACCTTGATCGTTCACCCTGCATTGAATGTATTTTTTTGGATAAGAGTTATTACTGCTCACAGATCCAAGTCATTGCAGCAACATCTAAAGAACACTAAACCAGTTTCTTATGCCTTGGAATTGTTACTTTAGTTTTAGTTAAAACACAGCGTTGTTAATGTGTTTCTGCTGTACCTACTGTATTACTAAATGTCGCAAGAAAGCAGATCCTTTTACTATCAAATGTGAAATCTGCGAGTCTTAATTCACATGTAGCTCCAGGTTATATTTATTTGAAAGTTCTCTTTAATGCGAACAAATGTAACATAAATAACGCGCATGTATGTAGTGGCTAGTCGTGTATGATCATCGTACTAGAATACAAACACTAAGTGTGTGTCATAAGTACCACTAAATACTGCTAAATTATGCTAATCCTATTGTTTTCTATTGTTTAATTAGCACTATTTACTACTAAATAGTGCAAAGTGTTGCACACTTTGTGTTGGTACTCTATTTTCGACTGTTATATCAAAACATTTTTAGAAAATTTTACACTAGCATTATGTTATTCTCACAAACAGTCTTTTCTCCTCTTCCCTCGAGCTCCTATTGCCTCTATTTTCCTCCTCTAGCTACATCCCTGTAGTGCATGCCCTGACTTACAACTAGAACCTTGATATCCATATGTTTATTCTAAAACAAATATTAAAAGAACTTTTGATTTCAATTTGTTTTTGAAGGATGTAATGCTAAATGCGAAAACAGAATGGGAGTAAAAATAGAATACATCGGCTTTTAAAATACTTGATTTTTGAGTATCCCTTAACCTGAACTGGGGTTATCATCAAATAAATGATATCATTGGATGCAAGAGAATATAAGGGAAATCTCTTAGAAGCCTCAAACTTTTCTTTTTCACCATCGAAAAAATATATATTTTGGTCAACGTAGAACAAATAAATAAATATAATAGTCTAAACAAATGAATGGACAAATATTTCTTAGTAGTTGAAAATGATCTTCAAAGGTCCTTTCATTGGATGTGAACTAAGTATGAGACCATAAGGGTGAGACTTTTTCACATAGATTGAAGGGACCCTTCTTTTCCGAACGGAAAACTGATATATTTTGGACAACTCGACTGACAAAAGATTCAAATCTATAAATAAAAGAGATCAAACGAAAGTTACTGGACGAATATCGTTCAACATTTGATTAGGAAATTCAAAGGTCCTTTCACTGGATGTGAACTAAGTATGAGCCAATGAGGGAGTGAGTTTTTCATATCGGCATTAAAAGGACTTTTATCAACTGTAAGAAGTTTTATATATTGGTCAACTCAAACAAAACAATATATATATATATATAAAAGGAAAACTGTCCAAGGGTTGATAGGGAGAATCCAAGGCCCTTTCACTGGATGTGAACTAAGCACGAGGCCATGAGGGAATGACTTTTTCACATCCACTTTTTTTCATAATCGAAAAGTTATATAATTTTTTCAACTCAAAACGAAACAAATAAAGGTAGACTAGCTTCCGAGGACGAATTGAGTTTGACAGTTTCTCAGTTAAAAGAAATTTTATTCAACTTAAAGTATTTTTTTTAGAAACTTCAAGCCATATATTTTCCTTTGTTAAATGAATAATTTTGCTTGATAGAGTGTCTATCAAAAGCTTAAGCTTGTTTAATTGAGTATGCATGTATAATGTTTAGGTCACCCATCCAAATACTAACCCTCCCTAACCGGGCTTGACTCCCTGTCCTGGAAGACCAAGTTTTTTTCCACTGAGCCACGGTTTTACGGAATCAGCATAACAATAGGCGTGAAACAATGGCTCCAGATACACTAGGCTTTTTGACGTTAAATTTTCAACCGATTCCGTGCGTGGCAGAGATGCAAGGGATTAGCTGTTATGGTCTGGGGGCCGGCTGGTCTCTCCCCTGATGCTTCGGCTAGAACATTTTCTTGCGTAATTCGTACACCCAAGGGCAGAAGGATTTAATCGCCGTCAGGTCCGAAGTCCATACGCCGCCTCAGCTCTGCGGATGTCTCGGGGGTATGGCACATTTGAATCGTTTTTTTGCTTTTAATTTCTGTATGTGGAATTATGTTAAATCCCTCACTTTTCAAGATGTTTTTCTTTTTTTTTTCCTTTTTTTTTTTTTTTTTCCAATTAAATTGTACAGAACATTATTTCTACCGGTTTTTTAAATGCGTGACAGATGCATTCTTATATGTTGTCGTCTGCGGTACACGTGAATACCGCTGTGAAACACGAAAAACGAATGAGAAAGGAAAGAAAAATTTATGATATATTGGAAATTTTTTTATTAAAAGAATGCGTCAAATTTAAAATAATCGTCGTATTATTTCAAAAAAACTTCATTACACCTTCAAAGTTTTAAGTTCTAAAGTAATTATTGAGAATATCTTCAATAGACGCGAACACTCAATTGTTATAATTGAAAACATCATATATAACAGTATCCTTTTTTCAAATGACCGTATTTAAGAGTATCCTTGGCCGTGATTTAAGAGTATTCTTTTTTTCAAATGACCGTATTTAAGATATCTTTTTTCGGATGACCGTATTTTAGAGTATCCTTGGCCGTATTTAAGAGTATCTTTTTTTTCAAATGACCGTATTTAAGAGTATCTTTTTTCAAATGACCGCATTTAAGAATATCCTTGGCCGTATTTAAGAGTATCCTTGACCGTATTTAAGACTGTATCCTTTTTCAAATGACCGTATTTAAGAGTATCCTTGGCCGTATTTAAGAATATCCTTTTTTCAAATAACCTTATTTAAGAGTATCTTTTATATTCGGATTGACAATACTATATATAGAAATCGTACTCGGATAGTCCTTAGAGTTTTATCGATACCATGCGGGTCAATGTCACAGCACAGCTTAAGAAAGAGATCGCATGGGATTTAAGTATTCTTGGTCTGGTTTTCAGGAGGGAGTCGCCCCATGTAAGGGAATCCGGAATCCGGAATCCACGAAATTTTAGGCCTTGGAATCCGGAATCCAGTTTATAATGGAATCCGGAATCCACACTTTTGGAATCCGGAATCCGCTACTTTGAAATTCAAAGTATACACTCAAATGCTATCGCCTCGATCTAGACTGAACCGATGTAGCCCCTCCCCCACTGTGTAATATCTCCACCAAGAATACCTGTCATCAGATGCTGATTTGATTGATAGAAGATTCTACTTATACTGGCAAGTATATCAAATATAATTTTCAGAGAAAGTATCCGAAAATTAACGATATGGAATCCGGAATCCGCAATACAAAAGTTTTGGAATCCGGAAACCACCATAAGGCGGATTCCCTTACATGGGGCGAAGGGAGGTTTACCTTTCATTCTTCTATAATCTTTATATTAGGTAAGGTTTTAGCTTCCATAAAATTGAAATGTAGCACCCAGTTCCTTGGGGGAGGGGAAGGTGTGTTGCAAAGGAAACACTTAACTTACAGGTTGATATGTTTTGATGCTCGTAAAAGCATTTCTATTTCCTAAACAACCAAAACAAATTACACCATTGATACCTGTTTCACTTGTTCTTTTAGAATTTGGTAGTTTTTGCCTCAAAATCCAAAATTGTGGAAAATATCAACCTGGATTGACTCCATGGATTGGACTTTTCTCAGGAGGAGTGTGGGAATGAGAAAAAATATTCTTTCAGTATTTCAACTCCAAAACTTGCTGAAAAGTCTAACATTGCTTGCAAAACTACATTGACGAAGTTATTTTTAGAAATGGGTCAATAACATGGCTTTTTTATGAGAAGGAAACGGTAAAGGGTACTCAGTAAGAATCTGTTAATTTATTCTACTTTTTTCTTTTCGTTTTTATCAAAACAGAAATCAAAAAAACGTTCTAAAACTCCTGACTTGTTTTCATGCCAGATAACAAGCTATTAAAACATAAAACAGAGAGGCGTACAGTTGCCATAGATACAATAAAGATAATAATAAAGTCTTTATTCCAAATGGATGGATCTTCTGTACAGGGCACGTGCCCCCCACCAAATTTCTGCCCCCCCCCCCCCCCCCCCCCCAAATATTGGTTCTTAGTCATTGTTTTACCGCGCATGCGTCTGCAATCAAACGAAACATTGTCATTATCACATAGCGTTAAATATAATCTTCAGTGCCCCCCCCCCCCCCCCCAAAGATTTTTAGCTTCCGCTGCCCCTGTATTTGTCGTAACAATACTCTTCCTAGTCGATCTCAATAACCTGGACTGCGAGTATCCCATCTAGGCGTTATGGTCCGAGGCGGCTAGTTGGGATACTCGCAGTCCAGGTGATTGAAAAACTTTTTCCAAAAGTAGGCAGTCACTTTAAGAGTTCGATACCCAAACAAACACATCAGAATAAAACACTGGATAAGACCACTCTTTTATCACTCCAAGTCGTAGTCTATGAATATCCCATCTAGCCATTATGGCCGTTATATATGGCAGGTTTCATTGTCGACGTATTTCCGGTGACGTGACCACCCTGAAAACGAAACTGTTGCCCTTTAAAAAGTGTATCTTGATATAATTAAGCTAAATTTTTGAAGTTTTGTCACGATGAGTAAAACGTGTATTGTATTGGGTTGTACGAACAAAGATTCGGGGAAACATAGGAAAGAAAATGTGAAGTTTCATCGGATACCAAAAGAGGAGCCCAGGCGAAGCATGTGGATAAAAGCTATCAACAGACGAGAAGAAAACAACGGAAACTTATGGATTCCTTCTTCAGACAACGACAGAATTTGTAGTGAACATTTCGTTAAAGGTAAGCTGATCTTAAATCGTAATTTTCCCCGTGTATTCGTGATACAGAGTACGCAAAAATAGTATAAAGATGTCTATCGATGTCTATTTATTTCGTGTACAGTTTACGAAAACAAAGAGTTATGTTTTTGTTTTGTTTTGTTTTTTGTTTTTGTACGGTAGAATTTTTTTTTAAAATCGCTAAAATGACTCGAAATCACAACTATACAATTAGGATGACCCCAACAACACCTAATGTGAGTAAATGTTCACTTTTATTTCTTTTATTTTTTATTCTTTTTTGTTAAATTATTTTCAGCTCTCAAAGCTTGTATGGGCTTCCTGTGATGAAATAACGGAAAAACCCCAAAAACGTAAGCAAACATCGTAGAGCGCGCACAGTAAATGCGCGTGCATAAAAACAAATGGTTTAAAAATAGCATCAAACTGTGCACATGATGGTTAAGAGGGAATTCCTTCTCTTATTAGTTCAATTTATCTTGATCCAGGTGTATAATATGACATAGCTGCGAGTATCCCATCTATCCGCAAATTTATCATACCCTTTTAAATGTAGGGAGCCTGGGTTGCCTGTGGTGTGAACGGTTGGTACCCAAAAATGGCGGTCGAACTTGATGCTGAAAATGAAAAAGTACTGAAACGGCGGGACATTCGCCGCTCATTCAGGGTTGTACTTCTAGACATTGAAGGTACAACGACACCTATAACATTCGTTAAGGTACAATAAATATTTGCTAAATATGTATGTTGAAAAAAAATATTTCATTAGAGATCGGGTATAAGCTTACGTAATCAAGTGCTAATAATGATATTAACGGACGGATGATTGAACGTTGTTTCCCTCCCTCGTAAAAATCAACATGTGAGTTGATTGTCATTGTCATTATTTAATTTATTTATCCCAGCGAGGTGGGAAATTAATTTTTCCGAATTTAATTCCAAGGGCTTTCGCCCGGAATAACCTCGTTTCCAAGCACTACAACTTACCTATATTATCTTCTATTATTTATTCTTGGTTTGCAATGAATCCCAAGAGAGCACAATAACAAAAGGGATGTCCGCCATGTTGGAAGATATAACAAAAGAATTCATTGAAAAATCTTTTGACAAATTCTTCCAACATGGCGGCTATGACGTCTATTGCAAACGAAGAAGTCAGTTATAAAGATTACAGTTGGTTTCACAAAACTTCGGCCGCTTTCATTCCGAAAACAGTTCCCAACATAGTTAATGGAGCGGAATGGTTGGGAAACATTGTTCTGTGTTTTTGTTCGACTTTATCCATTATTATATGACTTTGGCAGTGCACAGAAAAGGAAAAGTTCCTCCGTTTGTTCATAGTATTCGGGAATATAGAATTTTTTAACTCTAAAAAACGTTCTAAAATACTCATTATTTGTTAATTAATCCTACATGATTAATACAAATTGTTTATTTAAAAGGAAATTGCCTTTTTTCAAGCTTTCTTATTTATCATCTAGTAACTTAGCTGTATCTGCGCGGAAATATTTATCCGCATAGTTTGTGGTCATCGAATGAAAGTTTTCACTTTCAAAATGTTCATACATGAAAATAATAAGGAAATGAGGATTATTTCAGCCATACTTGCTTTGGTTCATCGTGCACCCTCAGTATCACGTGATGGTACGGTTCAACATCAAAAGCAAAACAATAGCTTTGCTCTATGGAGTTTCCAAACCATTCAGCTCCATTAACTATGGTTCCCAAGTACTCCAAGTTTGTCCCAAACTTGCAAACTTTTTGTGAAATTGGTTCAATCAACTGTGACTTATTTATGTCTAGAATTCAAATATTTACTGGAATTGCTTCTTTAAACCATATACTTTTCGAAAATTGTATTCCAGACAACATACAAAGTCAAATTCCTTTTCTCGCAATAAAATTTACTTTGAAAATAGAATTTGAATGGAGACAAACATCAGAACTTCATAGTGAAATTGATTACGGAGTTGTGAACTTGCAAATGAACTTCAGACACGGAGTGGCTGAAGTTTTATGAAATCAACTGTAATGGGTATTTTTTTCTTTATGTAGGATACATTATTTCCATACGTTAGAAAGAACGTACAGAATTACCTTAAAAAGAACTGGATCACGACAGAATGTCAACAAGATATCAAAGCACTGCAAGAACAGGTATAGTATAATGGGCAGGCGAGTAGAAGAGTTGTAATTTAGAGGAATAAGGCTGCTGCAACTAGCAGGGTAAACCAGGGAAATTAGAGCCACCTAGGCTAAGATTTCCAGCGTGGTTTTCACTAGCGACATAAGCATAAGCATAAACACAGACATAAGTGTATCAAGCCCACTCACTTCTCTGTTGACGTCCTCACTGCGACATAAGTACAAGCACAAGCACAAGCACAAGTACAAGGATCAAAACAATCCCCTTCTTTTTATGCTTCTGCTTGTGCTTATGTTGACTTATGTTGTAGCGAGGACGTGTTCTTATGCATATGCATATATCATAGTGAAAAACCACGCTTAAGTAAATTTACACCATAAAAAAGGTCTAGCTTCAAACTAGGATTTATGGCAGTAAAAGGCCATAATGGACATGTGGAGAGAGGGGGTGAGGGATAGAATTTATTCTATTGGGGTTTGAATATCATCTAGCCCTTCAACACCTGAGCATGAGATTCTTTATTAAAGTGATGATCGACATTTTGTTTTGTGTTTTATCGTGTTTAAGGCAGAAAAGGATAAAGATTTAGATGGCATGGTTCCTATACTCAAGTATGACAAAGATGATGAGAATATTGATGAAACTACGAAGTAAGTAGACGGTTCAATCACCATTATTTTTAATACAGTGGAATCCTGTTTGATATTTTGGGGACCGGGGAAAAGGTTTGAAATAATGAGAGTTCAAGATAATCCAGAGTTATAAGATTGTAGTGGAGGGACCATGGAGCGAGTGTTTTGGATTGGGGGAGGGGGACTAATATTTTTATATCAAATAAAAAATTAGCAAATAAATCAAAAATGGTGGCAAAATCATTGGTAAAGTCCTTTTTTTTTTCAGCCCCCAAGCTCTGCAGTCCCTGTAGTATTATATTCTGATCTGGGGGAGGGGGTACTCTTGCCTGTTTAGGGTAGGAATGTGCCACTGAGCCCACTAAACCCTGACCCTATTCCAGAGCGATCGCTGAAAATCATACCCTGTTCCGGTATTGCAAAAATGGATACCCAGTTCCAGAGAGGAGAGAGTGTGATTTCATATACCATGTCCCAGAGCAAAAAACCATACCCTGTTTGGCGGCACGTACGACATACCTGTATAGCAAATATAGGTGGTGTACCCCCCCCCCCCCCCAAATAAAAATAATTGGAAGCCACTTTATTAAGAAGAAATTTCAGGAGGAAAATGTAATGCACACTGGTTAATAGCTCACACAATGATAAAGATCCTGGGATTCCATGAACAAATTTATAACTTTCATTATTGGTTTTCAGAGAAAAAGTCATCAGATCCATTGTAGATAATGTGCTGTGGCAAATGGATTCGGATCGTAAGATAACAGCATTAAAACAACTTCAGGGGCACATTTGGAAAAAAGCATATGAAGATGGAGAAATCAAGGGAGAGTAAGTCAGTCTTAATTAAAAATTTTTTTTTGACATCATGGTTTCTTGGGTTACCTGTGGTGAGCAATCCACAGGAAGCCCATGATAAAATGCCTACAGCAGCAGATCAAGAAAAAAAACACTATTAAGAAAGGTGTTAAGAGGATAAAAAGTGAAAAATTGAATCATGGAAACAAATTTTGTATGAAAGCAAGATTCAAAGAGTACCACAGTCTTTTGGTTACCTTGTGGTGAACCATCCACAGGAAGCCCAGAGGTACTGAGGTGGAGTTTGATTTTTTCAATAGGGTCTATGACGATGTTGTGCCAGCTCTTGAAGAATGGACCTCTTCTAGAATAAAAGTATATATCTATTCATCTGGAAGTGTAGAAGCACAAAAACTTCTTTTTAAGTATTCAGACAAAGGAGATTTACTAAAGGTGTGTTGGATAGCATCAAAAAAATCCATGACTAAACGGCCCTGCTTAATGGACCCCTAGACACACTTAATATGGCCAGTTACTCTGTCTATAACAGAATTCTGGCAACCTCACTTTCCATGAGCTTTCCATAAAGTTTACAGGCACATTTTGCATTAATATACTTTGCTTACTTATGTATTCATAGAATATTAGTTTTACACAATCGTAATTATTGCTATGTAAAATACAAAATTGTTTTCTTTTATTTCCAGTATTTTAGTGGTCACTTTGACACTAAGATTGGACTAAAAGTTGAATGTGAAAGTTACAAGAAAATTGTAGAGTGTGTTGGAGAGAAGCCTGGGGAGATATTGTTTATCACTGACGTAGTTAAAGGTAAGAGTTGGAAAGAAAAACTGGGAAAAGAAATGGGATGTCATATTTTCCCTTTTTTCTTTCCTATCCCTTTTTGTCATTCCTGCCAGTTGATACTGGAGTGAAATTTAAATGTAATTATTATTGGTGTTCACACTGGCTAACATGTCATTCTTTTTTCTATAGAAGCGTGTGCTGCGACAGAAGCTGGTATGCAGACAGTGCTGAGTGTGCGTCCTGGTAATACTCCTTTGACTGATGATGACAAAAGTACCTACAAAACTATCAAATCCTTCAGCAACCTGACAGAAGAACAGGATTTGCAAAATGGTAAACCAAAGAAAGCTAGAACTGATGATGATGCTTGAAAACAATGCCAACTATGGTGTGTTACTACAGGCTTACACCAGTAGTTACTATAGCGATGTCACTGGACAAGTGATACAAGCTTTGGTTACCGTAGGGATGTCAGTAGTTATAGTGATGTCATTGGATAAGTGATGCAAGCTTTGGTTACCATAGGGATGTCAGTAGTTATTATAGCTTTGGTTACCATAGGGATGTCAGTAGTTATTTTAGCTTTGGTTACCATAGGGATGTCAGTAGTTATTTTAGCTTTGGTTACCATAGGGATGTCAGTAGTTATTATAGCTTTGGTTACCATAGGGATGTCAGTAGTTACTATAGTGATGTCATTGGACAAGTGATGCAAGCTTTGGTTACCATAGGGATGTCAGTAGTTATAGTGATGTCACTGGACAAGTGATGCAAGCTTTGGTTACCATAGGGATGTCAGTAGTTATAGCGATGTCACTGGATAAGTGATGCAAGCTTTGGTCACGATAGGGATGTTGGTAGTTACTATAGCGATGTCATTGGACAATTAGTGATGCAAGCTTTGGTTACCATAGGGATGTTGGTAGTTACTATAGTGATGTCATTGGACAAGTGATGCAAGCTTTGGTTACCATAGGGATGTCAGTAGTTATTATAGCGATGTCATTCAACAAGTGTTGCAAACTTTGGTTACCATAGGGATGTCAGTAGTTACTATAGTGATGTCATTGAATAAGTGATGCAAGCTTTGGTTACCATAGGAATGTCAGTGGTTACTATAGTGACCTTTGGTCACTATAGGGATGTTGGTGGTCACTATAGTGATGTCAATGGACACTAGGGGAGCCATGGTAACTATGGTGAGATAAGTGGTTACTATAGGAATGTCAATGTATACCAAATTGATTGAAGTATTTGTCACCATAGTGATTGTCAGTGGTTGCTATAGTGATTGTTTTGGCTAGCACCCATGTAAGTATAATGCAAGTGTATAAGTAACTTGCATAAAACATAATTAGTAAAACCTTTTATTTTACTATTGAAATACTAATATACATCCTGATTTTATAATAAATCTCATGTTTTTCAGTTTATGGATTTTCTATATTATTTTCTAAAGTGTAAAACTGGAATTATGTTTTGAATGAGTGTCAGGGTCAGTACCCCATTAACTACATTAATGTGCCTCATTAATTACATTAATAAGAATAAATAAATTATTATTGCATCTGTGATGCTTGTCCAGAAGATTGAGCAGCTTGTACCATGGATACTAACTCAGTGTAGTTGGAGCATGAGGCTTCATTTACGTCTAATCCTTTCATCTAAAAAATAAGACAAACAGACCTTTCAATACTTTGAATATACATGCGCCAAGAAAATATTCGATAAACTGAACATCATACTATCACTACCAGCATCCCTTGCACACTTTCTTTATTCAGTTAATTAGACACTATATTCATGTGTCTTCTCATACGCAACTATTAAACAAAGAAATGATACTCTAGGGAATGAAATGTGGTCCGAAATGGGAAAACGTTTCTTCCAAGCTAAATTGATCAAAAATGTCTTACTTTTCTCAAGGCAATTTAAGCTAATTTGTATGAGAAAAAACTTGTAAAGCTTGCTGGTAATGGGAGTAAAATATACCGCAAAGCAACTTTATCATGTACCTACCAGAATTCTAAATTCTTCTACATCTAGAGAAAACTGTAGTCTAATCTTGTCGTCATCACTCATTGGCCCCTGGCCGTCTTGAGTGTTGGATGAGTTATTGGTTCCCCCTCCTGCTTGTTTTCTTGTTCTCTTCAGTCGCAGTAAACTGTCTTCTGTTTTCTTGATGGATGTTAGAACATCAGATGTTATGGTAAAGTACCTATGAAAAAGCAGGCAACCATCGATTCTTTAGTATTAATACAGGAAAGAATGTTAGTAAGGAGAAAATCAACAAAGAAATGTTGGTATCACAGGATTCATGGATGTTGTAGTGATTGTATGAAGTGAAAACCTCGGCATAGATAGCAAAGCAGTCAATGTTCATGATCAACGTTGTGGCACAGCTAACTCACTGGTCTTGTGGAGGGAGAAAAACTGAAGAAAAATACTCAAATCAAAGGAGAGACCTCTACTCACATGTCATGGCAAGTCCAGGAATCAAACCTGGGAACCCAGAGGTGAATCAAGGGAGACACATTAAAAAATATACTTTCATGTCATGCTGAGTCCAGGTATCAAACCCAAGACCCCAGTGGTTATAGGCGAGTGCAATGCTAATACACCACCCTACGTCAACCAGAGTGCACATATACCATGCTTTCCTCAATAGTATGCTACAATACCTTTCAAATACAATCTGCAACACCTTTGATGCCCATGTCTGCAGCTGCTCCTTCCCAACCATGTGTTTGAACTCCTCCTGAAAGTCATTCAGAGGCTTGATGACGATGCCCACAAAGGGAGAGGGTTGGCTGGGAACCTCTTTGTTTGTTCTTCGATAGAGTCGAGGGATATTCCTTGCAGCATCGAGACCAACTAAGGACTTGGCAACCACCTGTTGAATGATCTTCTCTTCTATTTTAGGAAGCAAGTTGATGAGGTTGGTCTTTGACTCCTCAAGAGCATCTAAGAAAGAAAAACTGGAGTTTTAAATTTCTTTCATCAAAACCATTGCCTAAAATAGATATACAGTGAACTGTCGTTACAGTGGACTCCCTTGGGGCCATCATTCGTGTCTGTAATAGTGAACATCTGCAATAGTGAAAATTATTTATGGTCACTTTGTATTTTTGTCTGGGATTTTTCTCCTCTCTGTAATAGCACAGTGTACGTAATATTGGGGTGTCCGCAAGGCGAGAGTTGATTGTATTTTAATAATTCTTCAAAGGGATTCCCAGGGAATAGTGGAACCATACAGCTAACATTACCTGTTAATGATGAGAAATCTTGAAGTCCAGCAGATACGAGTTTGGGTTGTATGGATCGCTTGAACAACTCAGATATCTAGTTTTATCCAAATGCCAAAGGTAAAAAAAGGAAAGGTCATGTAACACACACACAAGAAAAATACACAAGCCTTTCATTTTACCTTTTGTGACAAGGAGTGTGTGTCAATAAGTAGGTATACAAAGTAAGACGTTGGTTGTTCACTGGAATCATTCTCAGCCTGAAGAAAGAATTAAAGAGAGTGATCATACTATAAAGGTTATAAGAGCTTGTGTTGCTTTCAGTTATTGTTATATTATTGTAGTTGTATGAACTGCTGCTGCTGTGACTGTTATCACTTTTGCTGCTGCTGTCGGTGTTGTTTTTGCTACTGCTGCAATTGTTGTTGAAGCTGTTTATGTTGTAGTTGCTGCTGTTGTAGTTGTAGTTGCTTCTGCTGGAGATGCTGCTGTTGTTACAGATGCTGCTATTGTTGTTGTTAATCGTTGCTGCTGCTATTGTTGCTGCTGTTGCTATTGAGGCTGTTGTTACTGCTGCTGTCATAGATGTTGTTATGATATATACAATATATCCTATCAAAAATGACTTGTATCAAAATGCTACTTACTTGCTCTTTAAAAATGCCTTCATTCTCAAGCCACTGTGAAAATCTAGAAATAATCTTTAGAATGAAAAACAAAACTATTAAAAACATTAAAGCATTCAGGCAAACAAAAACATAACTCCTCGCACCTGTAATGTTAGCTTCCAGAATCGATGACACAGTGCCTTAATGTAGACAGAATCAGACCAACATGTCTCGAGTCCCCACCATAAAATATTACAAACAGCAGTGTTGAAGTCACCTTCAACTAGAAGCATAATCCAAATTAACATTACCATCTACAATCAGTAAACTGTGGTACCCAGTGGTTTTTCTCTTGGTTCATTCGCTTTCAAAATCTTGAGTGATGGTACACGAGAAAGCTGAACTTTGAACGTTGAAAGTTTTCAAAGGTAACCATCACGACAGACTGTGAGAATGACTAAAATTGTTTTGGCTGAAACATTGGAGCAGTGAAATGAATTCGGGCAATCAGAAGCGATCATTTTCATAATGATTTTCATAGTATGCATAAAATGGATCATGACATATGGGCTGGGCAGATGGATGATTTGTAGAGTGTCCCCCATGAGAAATCCTGGTTGCACCCCTGTATCGTACTGGGTTTTTTCTTAGTGCAAGAAGAAGCATTTTGCTTTCATACCTGTTAATGGAGGATCAGTTGGGTTATCCAAAACCATTTCTATTTTGCCTGCAATATCTTGAAACCTACAACAGGAAAGAATACTGCTTTTAAAACCATGAAAAATAGGAATCAATGCTATGATGTTTAAAAAATTAAAAATGGGACAAAATAAAAATACAATTAGATTTTGTCAGAAACAATACAAAATGAGATTGGGATGAAAATTTGAAGCTGTTTGAGAAGGAAGAAAAAACTGGGAATTAAACGGGATGATGTTAAAATGAGATGGATGGAAAGTGTTCTGCTCGTTTACCTAATCTGGAAGTAGACAGGCAAGCTCCAGTGAGCCATGAATGAATTAAAGCTGCTGTGGTTACGAAGCCTTGTGACACTTGCTTTAGACGCACAAAGACCTTCAAATTTTTCCACAAACCACATGGATGTTGTGTACCTCTGTAGAAGTTAAGGCAAAGTTCATAATTTTAATTTTTTTAAAAAATACTCTCTGGAATCCCATTACAATCAACAAGGGTTAGCTTCATTCAAACTCTGTTCCCTTCATAAATTGTGCTAAATTTGCACTTTTTTTTGTAAAGTGAAGAATTTTATGCAGAGTGCATAAAGGACTGCATTGGAACCTAATGGGATAAACAAACAAACTTGTGAATTGCCTTGAGGAGCTGCAGAAGGTCCTAAAAGAAGAAAAGATAGAAACTGTGGAATGCCACGAGGACTGCATTGGAACCTAATGCAATTAATCTTACAAACTTGTGAAAACTTGAGGACTTGCAGCAAAGGATAAAGTTAAACCATACAAACTATGGAATGCCACAAGGATTAGCACTGGGACCTAAAACAATTTACAAACCTTGTGAAATGCATCGGGATTTCCTGGGGCAAAAATAGATGAGAGTCTTGTCTCAATAAGTTTTACCACTTCAGGCCAGACGGCATTCACGATGAAATCAAATCCACGTATAGCAGTTCTTTGTTCTCCAAAACTGGAATCTTCTGATGCCAATCTACCTGATGTAATTTGAATCATGTTTGTGCAAGATCTGGGAATAAATTCCAGAATCTTGGAATACAAGTCTTTAAGGCCATTAACTGGGTCTGTCAGCAAAGTTTTTTCAGATATTACCTACAGTAAAGAATAGTAATACAAAAGTACTCAAATTACAATGAAAAAGAAAGAACGATGCACATGTATATGATTGTGCACACTTGATGAAAAGCAATTTTATCAAACCCTAAAATGACCTCTAGGGGGTGAATTGAAATTCAGTATGTTGTGATTTGCGGCAACTGTACTTTAAGCAACCATCTGTGCGCATTGCCTCTTTCTTTTAGTTGATTAAAGGGATTTCTCTAGGTTTTCCAATTTTCCTCACTCAACAAAACCTTATGAGCTAAATCCCAATTCAATCGATGAGTGAGTAAGCTGTGCCCTGACTTTGTTCAGCCCAGAGGTTGTGTCAGGGTTTGATCTGTGAGTTAGCCATGCCCTGACTTAGATCAGCCTATTGGTTGTTTCAGTGTTTGACCTGTGAGTTAGCCATGACCTGACTTTGATCAGCCTAGAGGTTGTTTCAGGGTTCGATCTGTGGGTTAGTTGTGCCCTGACTGATCAGCCCAGACTTTTAAAAATTGTTTATCAATAAAATGTCAAGGATTTTATTAAGAACTTTTGTTCATGCATGCTAACTATTGACTATTAAATAGTCAATAGAAATTTTCTTTTTTCCTTACCCTATCCATATATGGCTTAACAATCTTCTCTCTAAATAATAGCTCAACATCCTTTATTTTATCAATGATGGCATATGTTCGCAGGACTCTTGCAAGAAGGTTCAAGTTGCCTGACTGGACTGCATCTTGGAATGCAGCTTCAAGTTTCTTCTGTAGTGTTAATGTTATGGCTGAAATACGCTATTGCAATGCATAATAAAATAATGGATATTATTATGTTATACACATATTTGTATTTTGATGTCTAACTGAATCTTTAATGAATTTAAAAGCAACTATGAAAAATGCTGAGCTGAACAGAACATTTATAAAAGGTCACCATGAACAGCTGCAACTGATAAACTTATAGCCCTATATGTTTATAATCCCTCAATAATACAGCATCATCATTTTATGTGGTCATCTGTTCCATGGCAAACCTTCCACTCAGATACAGCAGAACCCAAAACCTCATGCACTAAGCCAACTGGATGGCAGTTAATTAAAGATCAAATTAAAGAGAAGCATTCTTTAGTTAGGACTTACATATTTTATGCTCTCAACCAGTGGATGGCCTTGACTTTCAGTGACATAATACTGTAACTGATTGAATTCACTAGCAACTCTCTCTATCAAATGGGATTCATCCTCACTAGACAAAAACAAAGTACAGAAATAATAAGTATCATATCCATAGCAGCCAGGGCTCAGAATGACAGCTGGTTAGAAGACAATGTCCAGCCAAAATTAGCACTATTGTCTGGCCAAACACCTCATAGGCCAGTCCTCTTGACCAGTCCAATGTGACTGGTCATCAAGTCTAACCACAACAACAACAACAAGTATCTTTATTTCCAATAATAATAACATATATATGTATACATCTAATTGAAAAAATGTTGTCGGGTTCAAAAAAAGGTTATATCATCAAAGCTAAGACCGAAGGGGAGCATGGGAAGACAAACAATTATGCTAATTTCATGCTCCACTGTGCATTTGTACATGTCTATATGCAAATATAATACACATTTCCGAGTACCCAAAGTCCTTTTTGGTCTTAGCTTTGATGATATGACCTTCTCAAACCCAACTACATTTTTTCAATTAGGTGTATATAATATATCAAATTATGCTTTACAACATTAATGTTTATAGCCAAGATTCAGCTGAGCAGCTGTTATCTGTTTTTTACACATTTTATAAGGTCACATTAACTACAGCCAATCTCAGTTTCTGAGTTGGACTGTAGATAAGTTCAAGGATTTTGTTATTGTAATTAATTAACATGGTAACTGAAATGGAAATAGAAAAGTAGGGAAAAATATAAATAAATTTATAAATTAGTCTGGGATTGAGCAGTGTTTATTTTTAGGCTAGTGTCCCCATCTGTTTGTAGGCCAAGTTGAAATGGGTTGAAGCCGGGAGGCTAGGAGGTAGAAGAGTAAAGCAGAAGCTTCATCACCTTTCTTCTCCAATATGAGAGTCATTATCAGTAATAGAGCCATGAAGAAGTCTTTCTATCTTTTCCAAAGATTTGGTGATATTAAGTAAGTGTTGCATACAGATCTGTGGAATCAGTACAATGATAATGTGAGACAGTATGAAATCTGCTCTGCTAAGCATACTCAGAGAATGTGTAGTTCCAGAAATCATTCATACCAACCCCACAGAGGAATTTCCGAAGAGTAAGGGGGTCAGAGAAAGAACAAATATTACAGAGTTTGTATGGAAGAAAATTGGAATTTCCAGAAGGCAGGGGGTGTCTTTAAAAAATTCCTCCGTGAGCGGGGTATGGATAATTCTTGGAACTACACAATATACCCCAAGAAGCCAATAACATGAAGGACCATTCTGATGCAATGAGCAGTGGATGCTGTAATACTTCAACACATCTGCAGTTCAAAACCTCTATATAGGCCAATTTCCCAATACAGATTATGTGTCATTCCTTAGAGTCTCATTTCTCTGTTTAGCAGTTGCACATGAGAAGACCCTTCAATATGGACACAACGAAAACAAATAATCTTATTCTCAAGAGAGTGACACATGGTTTGAAATGGGCAAAAAATCATGCCCAAGTGGATTTGGTCCATTAAGCGAGTAGTTAATGATTCAATAAATTGATTATTGATGGGGGAGGGGTAGTCATTTTGGGGACTAACCCACCCCTCCAATCAACCTCCTCAACACTTCATTTACAGAATTTAAATTTCATTTATATTTTACCTTTTTCTGTCTCAACAGTGCTCTTGCTTCAAGTTTTCCTTCAATTGATGCTATCGTCCCATCAAGCTCTGTTCTGATAAGCTGGATATGTAAAACAAGTTAGGACACTCAAAGATATAGATTAACAACATGTGCCAATTTTAAAACGGAGTGGTTATTCATATGTCACCCGTACTATAAGGTGACTTGTACTACGTACCTCACCGAACTGTGGCTACACGTCAAAAATTTATCTTGCTACCACACCCAAAGTTGTCTACTGACACTCCTACTTTTGTCACTGTCTCAGATCTAGCACATTGCCAGTAACGTATTCACTGAAATACATGAAAGATGGAACGCACTGCTGTAACAAAAGTAGGCGTGTCAGTAGAGGAATTAGGGTGTGGTAGCGAGACAAATTTTTGACATGTCGCCACAGTTCATTGAGATCTGCAGTATTTGCTATTCGTATAGGAGTCAAAAATTTTGACGATTTATCTCAGGAACTCTGTATTCTTTTCCAACCTATTGACGATATTTTTGTTTACACCAGTTAGGCGATTCATGTCAGTGATGTTATTTTGATTCAAACTTATTTGATGAGTCTGTACTCAGTAGCAAGCAACTCACTTTTGCGACACTTAGAATTTTCTTCGTTTAGTCTGAGGGTCAGTGTCACGGCGGGAAATGTCACGCAATAGAATTTTTGACGACTCCCGTACGAATTATTCGCATTTGTTATTCGTATTCGTATTTTAAAATCCATCCCTTACCAGTACTTCTTCCTTTAGCTGTCCAAGTGGTACTGACAAGTTATTGATGCTTTTGTCCAACCCAACCTTAAGAGTCATAAAAATACCAGTGAATCTCGAATCTATGGAATAATATGAAGTGGCTAGGCAGACCAAAATTTGTACGTGTACACGTATCAGCTGTTTGTAAATTTGTATTTCATAAGTTCATTTTTTATATAATTTGTACAGAAATAAGTACATCAAGACCAATAACCACGACTCATTGGAAATAAGCCTTCAAGCGTTTCAATATTTGGATATTCCTGCGCGTACTTACAAGGTTGGTAGATAGGTTTACGAAGTCGGCATAGTCCTGGTTGATCAACTCTATCAAAGCAGCTTTCAAAGACTTTAAATACTCCTCTAGATCGTTCTTTATGGTATCAAGCGACGCGGATCCCTTATGGCTGGTGACAAAAGAATCAACGCTGAAAGAATCCTTTATGAAATCATCTCTAGTGAAGCAAGAAGAAGGGTTTTCTGGAGGAACAACAACACTCTTGTCCGTAGTCGCCATGTTGGCCAACACAGGACCGCGATGGACTGAGCCGAGAAATCAGGCGCAAAAACAAACGTGTATTAGGAAAGAAAAATTAACTTTAATGCTAAAATTTCTGAATATTTTTTTTTGTTATTATTTATTTCAAAATTTAAAGAAAAAGATATTAATCGTTTTCGGAAAAAAACATGTAACATATTTCTTGAAATAAATCCCTAATGAAATTTTAAACCTTGATTCTAATGAAAGTCTTTTTTTAATTTTTAAAATTTTCTTGACGTTTATTTTCATTTTTTCAATATGGGTTTTTTCCTTATATTTTTTCATTTTCCCATTTTTATAAATCTAGTTCCAGTCCCTTGACGCTTTTCAAAATGAGGCATTCCCCCATGATTCACCACGCACCCAATCTTTCCAACATGGCGGTGAAAGTCGGCGAAAAATGTGTGTTTCCGTCGATGTGCTAGACTTTCATCTATTTGCCCATGGTTTATCCTCTGAATTACCTTTTTATTGCAAGTGCTTTTGAATTATGATATCACAGAGACTTGGATTACCGAGTTGAGCTGATACGAGGCGAGATATGTCAGACCATACGAACAATATTGATGAAGTAAGTTCAAGAAACCATGTTCATGATCATGACGTTGTGAATGAGAACAAAACAGAGTCTACTGACAGCTTTAAAACGAGTTCACATATCACACTGGACGAGAGCAACGTACCTCTGCTAGTTAAAAAGGTTGCAGACTTGAATGGTATGTCGTTACAAACGAACCGCGACAAATGCATAGCACCGAATTCTGAAAACGAGCCTGTAGAACAGGAACCGTCGTCAACTGAAAATGCAGAGGGAGTAAAGCAAACTGAGAACGTTTTAGCGGAATCTGTTGATTCCTTACAAACGTCGTCAAGTGACGAGGACATAAAGTATGTTGGATATGAGTCAGAACTTCAGATGGGCGCAATAATGGCCTTGATTACTAAGGATCTATCAGAGCCCTACTCTATTTATACATATCGGTATTTTATCCACAACTGGCCGAATCTTTGTTTTCTGGTAAGGTTGAAAATATAGTGAGCATTAATATTATACAAATACCTTGTGAATCAAAAATCTAACAAGTTTCAGCAAACCTTTGGGCTATGATAGATGGTATAGGTTTGAGCCCCTCCTTTTGCCTTATAGCAGTTGTAACCTTCTTGGTTTACCCAGGGGGAGGGGAGGGGATATTTTACAACCTTTGCACATATAGATTCTTACAGAGGGGGAAAAAACTGGAATACCCAGGTAAGACCCTGATGACGAGAATGAGAACCAATAAAGGTATGTTTTCCCATTTCAGACTATGTGTCATTCCCTTAAGGTTAAGGTTTGTTCAAGTGTTATCCATATGTATGTGTCTTCTCACACTCAACCCTTACAGCCATTCTCAATCACACGCGCCCTCTAGCGATTGTTTCTGTCACGATGAAGAAGGTTTTGGTGGACATCAATCACAAGGCGTTTTCATAACATTGTCGGAAAGCACAATGCTATAAGGGCACGTGACTATACAATGTCATGGAAATGCCTTGATTGACATCCACCAAAAGCTTCTTCATGGTGACAGAAACAATCGCTAAAGCAGCGCTTGTGATTGAGAATGGCTGTTAACAAAGAAATAATACTCTGAGGAGTAACACATGGTATCAAATGGGAAAATGTTATTTTTAAGCTAAAGAGGTCTATTACTTTGGTTTAGATCAGAGCAGCCAGTTCTCATATAGTACTTAGAACTAGACCAATGCAGCCAAACCAGTTCTAAGAACTGATGTGTACCATTTGAGAACTACCCGCTCAGACTGATTAGTTCAAGTTAATGGAAAGCATCCTAAAACCTTTATCTCTACAGGCCATGCACAAAGGCCATTGTGTTGGAGCAATAGTGTGTAAACTTGATGTGCACAAAAACATGGTTCACAGAGGTTACATAGCAATGTTAGCTGTTGAAAAGGAATTTAGAAGACATAAAATTGGTAAGTAAGGATGTCGAGCACTCAGTATTGTTGGTAATATCATTATGATTTTGCTAATGATTATCTTGATTTACAGGTACGAAGCTGGTTAAAAAGGCAATAAAAGCCATGATAGCAGATAACTGTGATGAGGTTTGTAGTCATCTATAAATTACTGCCATTTCCTTGAATTATTATTCTATGTTATGCAATTATCCCTCACCCCCACCCCCCTAAAAATAGTAGTCAACCAAAAACCTGCTCCCTTTAATGTAAAATGAACAAAAGTCATGATAAAACTATCACTGTTGCATAACATTCTTTAAAATATTCCTTCATCAGGTTGTCTTGGAAACTGAAATCACCAACAAAGCTGCCCTTCGTTTGTATGAGAAGCTTGGGTTTGTCCGTGACAAACGCTTGTTTCGCTACTATCTTAATGGAGTTGATGCCTTGAGATTGAAATTATGGTTAAGATAGAAAGCAAAGCCACAACCATCTGGTGTCAGCCATTCTTGATCACAAGGATTGCCAAGCACAGTTGTATCTTTGCATACAGCTTTTCTTGCATTCACTAAAGTACTAACTTCAAATTTATGCAGCTTTGATACCATTTCATTCAACTGCTGCAAAATGGTTGCTATGCACAATGGTTGCTATGCAAAATGGCTGTTATACGTGTGCAGAACTCTGTCATCTACAGGGGTTGATACAGAAGAAGCTTTTTAGGGTGCATTCTCCTTGCACTAGACTTTAGAAATATATTTTTCATGTCAGTTTTATGATTTCCCTTAGGTTTTTCAGTTTAGTGTTTACAAATAACTAGTGACTAAAACTTCATAGTCTCCCTGTTTACCAAAATCAACCAAAACAATTCCTCTTGAAAGCTTTTTCATTCTCCATATGACAAACAACGCAGCAGGCAAATTGTACATTGTGTCCAAATCTTAGTATCTAAGTATGACATTGCGTTTCGTTCTTGCCCTCTCTTTTTATATTTTAACTTTACTTAATATACCTAACGCAATATAATTTTGAATCACTACCATGATAGGATTAACCTGAACTTTGGCTAACCTTAATCTAGATGATTTAACCAGTCAATTGTTTTATAATATTTAATATTAGTCAGATTAACATATTAGTGTGTTTTTTTTTTGCTATAGCCCATGTAGAGACACAGACGGATAAGACTTTAATCCATGACACAACTAGCTTAGACTTGTACTCACTTCTCAACTAAACACAACCAGACTATATCACTTTCCCTCCCTATCCCTTCACAGTGTTGAGATGATCAGCTTTTGAGTGAGGGGTGTACTTTATACCAAAACAATATTGAGATAGGGGGGTGTGGGGTAAGAGTAAGTGGGGATCTATTAATTGAAAGGTTTGCAAATGTTAATAGTAGTGTGATAAATAATGAGGGGAGTCTCAGCAGTTTTGGAGCAGATTGTGGGTTGGGGGAGGCAGTAGGAAGATGAAAAGAGAATACCTTCTTCTCTTTTCTCTTCTTTTCTTTTTGCCATTCCCAACCCATTCTGCTTCTTAGTGGCTCTATAGACCCCTTGCAGCATGTATGTTGGAATGCAGTTCAATTTGGAGGACACAATAGGTTTCCATTCTCATGAGATTGAAATTCTCTGGTTTGGTTTTCCAAATAGAGCTGCTTTGACATCACATGCAAGGAGTCTATACAGACTTTACTTTGAGAAATTGTAAGTAACTGTCTTTTTTTTTCATAAATAACAATTTTATTTTAATTGTAATTTATCTCTTGGGCCATTCCAAAAGACATTGGGGTCAATGGTTATTAAAATTGAAATATTGTGAATCATGAATTTATTTTGCTAGATTTCTATGTTAAAGCAATAGGATATTTTTGGTGATGCAAAGCTTTGGCATTGCCCAGTCTCGCCCTCCCCTCCCATAGTTCCATTCTTTTCACCACTACACAAGCAAGCTCTAAATGTCCAAAATTGGTTCCAAGTCAAATTTGGACTTCATATTAACAACTAAGCTGAACTAACTTGACTTAAACCAATTATTAGCTTTGCAGTAGGATCATTCAAGCAGTTTTGAAAGTCATTATTTTAAGCTCAGGATTGTCTACTATCTTGGGGGTTTTTGCAAGATTTGGCCCAATACCCATTTATTTTATTTTCTTATAATGTCTATCAAAGGGCGTATTTGTAATCTATTCGTGAAAGGTTAATTGATGATTTTTGATTTCCTAAATATAATATCAGAGTGGTTTTACTTGGTGGGTGAAACATATTTAAGTAACCTGTATGATAAATTAGTGAGTAACTAAAAAGTCCAGGTAAAACAAAAGAAAACAATAGAATTGGAGTCTACTACCAAGTATTATGCTTATTACTATCTTTTCATTGCCAAGTAAAACCAATCGACTAAATAAAAAATGTCAAACTTGAATTGTCATATTTAAGAAAATCTGTCATAAATTGTCAAGAGACTCCTACATTCATGCAAAATAAAGGTTATCAAGCAATGTTGTATGTTTTCTTGTCTAAGATATCCTTGCAGCCAGAAAGGGTACAATTTAGGGGAAGGGGGGCAAGGGACTGAGTTTAACAATTTTCTTTCAAAATTCTGTAACCTTTTTTTATGATCAGTACGAACTCATTCCCATAGCCCTGTGAAGTATTAAAATATAATCGTGAACTTTTTCCGCAATTTTACTGATGTCACTAAATATCTTAAAAATCTTAAGGGGGTAGGGGTGGTTGGTATTGAACACCCTTACATGACATTTGAATTACTTCCGGTTTACGTAATTTCCCGCGCCTGTGGTATTTTGGCGCAAGCGCTGTAAGCCTAAGGATTTCCAAGATGGAGAACATAGATGAAGCGTTTGCTCGTCTTGATAAAGAAAAACTCTTAGAAGTGACATATCTCTCTGCTGGCTGCAGGATATTTCGTGGAGACAAGCAGAATTTCCTCTCCTTTCTAAATACGTTGAGAAAACAAGGTGATTCAGGGTTCTGTGACGTCGTTTTAGAAGTCGATGGCCAGTCGTTCCCTGCTCATCGGTGCGTCCTTGCTGCTAATAGTCAGTTCTTTTACACGATGTTTACCAGTGGAATGCGAGATTCGAAAGAAAAACATATCAAACTGTGTTCATTAAGCAGCTCTGCTCTTTCTACTATTCTTGACTTTTTTTATACACGAGAAATCGCTATCAATCGAGACAACGCTGAAGACTTGCTTGAAGCGGCGAGCTTTCTTCTCCTAAACCACGTCAAGAGTGCTTGTGCTTTAATCATCTCGAACAATTTATCTATATCTAACTGCTTTTCAACTAGACGCTTAGCAGACAAATACTCTCTTGACGAACTCAAGAAGAAATCCGATACTTTTATGAAAGAAAATTTCCAACGAGCCAAACAAGAATCGGACTTTCTGATCTTGTCATGTGCTGAGCTTTATGAACTGATAAGCAGTGATGGACTCAGAGTAGAGAAGGAAGAGGAAGTATTTGAGTCATTATTAAAGTGGGTTAGGCATGACCCTGCGAACAGAGCTAAAGATCTGTCGAGTTTGTTACCATGTTTGAGGTTTGGTTCTTTATCACTTGCCTTCCTTGAAGAGCAAATCCAAAAAGAATCACTCTTACAAGAATGTAGTTTCTGCCAGAACTTTCTGAAGCAACAGAGAAGGCGACGTCGCTCTGCAAGGGCTAAAAGAGAAGTGGCAGCCAAAGAAAGGCCATCTGCTAAGATACACAATGTCGTTGTTGGAGTAGGAAGAGGAAATTTGCACACTTCATTCTGTTTCAATGTGGAGGAGGATGTAATGTACAGGCTTCCAGAGCCGCCGTCACCAACTTTTCAACTAGGGATCACAGTTATAGGACGAGACCTGTACTCTGTAAGTCGTGATAGACACGACTGGGATGAAAGTACCACAAGGCTTATGATGTATTCACTAGGACAAACACACAAAACAGTCCACTATTGGTATGAGAAGAATGGAGATATTCAGAGCCCAAGTGTTTGTCTAGGCAAAACGCATGTAGTGTCACTCAAGGGCAAGCTGTATACATTAGGAGGCTGTTCAGCTTTTGTTGAAAGGCGTGCTGTTGTCCAGTGTTATGATCCTGTAGAAAATGCCTGGAAAACTATGGCTCAACTACTAACCCCAAGATGCATGCTGGGTGTTGTGACAACAGAATTTCACCTCTATGCAATAGGAGGCAAGACGTCACATACTATTAATGCTCCTGAGAAGCTTGTTGAAAGATATGATCCAGAAGCAAACTATTGGACGCCTGTAGCTCCCATGAACACTAGCCGAGCTTCTCCCAAGGTTATTGCCACCAGTGAAAACATTTTCGTCATTGGAGGCTTGCATTTAGGTCCCGAAGTGACCTGCGAAGTTTACAAAGAGGTTTCAGACCAATGGTCCAATATTGCATCCCTACCAAGCTTCTCAACTCCGAAACTTACATTTACTCTGAATCAAGAAGTATACGTCCTCAACAGCAGTGAAACATGGAGATACGAAAAGAAGAAGAACTCCTGGAAAAAATCCCAATCATTCAAGTCATTACGTGAAGGTTTCGAGGACTTCAGTGTTGCTCAACTACAGCTTCCAAAGTTTTGCTTTGAGCACTATACGAGAATTGCACCTCAGAACCTCGCAAGTTTTGGGCGAAGTTTCTATGATTGTTCTAGTGATGACGAAGATGAGGAAGAGGAAGAGAGCGATTATCATCCATGGTTTTTTTGGGGTGAAGATTCAAGCGGTAGTGATTAGTAAAATGTTGAATAGATATATGGACAGATTAGTTTTGTAACTTTTCTATGTTTTTTGAATGAGTTTATTTTCACGCCAAGGTGCAATAAGTGGTAGAGCTTGGTAAATTTTGTGTACATTTGGATTTTGAGTGGTTTAATTTCAGGATCACTCCAGAAGGTAATTTTACTTCAAAGTCAAACAGTTGGAGACTTATCCAATGACTTCAAATGTTTTAAAACAGATATATTTTAGTATTTAGACAAGAACAGTTTGGTTCATTTACCTAAGTGGTATGTTTATTTGATCTTGAACATACCAACTTAGTAAAAATAAGACAATTTATGGTTCATGCTAGTCATTGAACTCTGTGTATGCATTTAGTATGAAAAATACCCCAAAGGGCTTTTGCTTTCTTTAAAAAGTGTTTTGAATGATAATGATCCCAACAATGTAAAAATATGTTGTGAAATTTTTTAAATTAAATACTATGACAAAGTAGAATAGTTGAATGGTTTGGTGTAGGTCTGAGAGAATATCTTTATGTGGTGGTTCAAAGTGACCTGACTCCAAGATGGTCAAAAAACGTTGAGAAAGAATAATTTAGCTGCTTCAACAACCCCAGAAACAAACATTCACAGACTTTCTGCTCATATTGCATACTGTTTGAATGTCCACTCAGCTGTTACTGAAGAATACAAGGGACTAATGATGATCTAAATTTTGCTGGAGAGATATTTCAACCTTACAAATTTGTTTATTGTATACATCCTTGTAGGGTCTTGTTAATATGCCACATTTTTATCAGGGGATTCAAACAGCAACTGAAAAGAGCTGTACTGCAGATATGGATGACCGACAGGCTGGATCTTCACTGCAATGGTGGGTATCATCCATCTTTTATTTTGATATTGCAAATGATAAGAAAAAGGATGCAAAAAGATCAAATTCTTGATCTTTTTCTTATAACCATTTTTTTAATAACCATTGAACTTTGTTACTACTTAGACATTCCAAAGGCTTGTTGTGTAATCAGTTTTTCACTGCTGCCAGTCAATAACATAAAGGTACCGACTGATTATTTTTGATTGATGGTGGCGAAAAGCCAAATTGCGTGCAGCTTGCAACTACTGAGTTTGCAGAATATGGAAAACCGCAGTTAGTTCATACATTATGGTTATACATAAACTCTCAGAAGCACAGGTGGTGTGTGCTGCTGATTCACTACCTTTTATTTCCCCAGTTGTGTTGTGTTTAGTCAGACCTTCCATCATGAGTAAATAGTTGATTAATAATTGTTTTACAATAACTTACAAATTTCTCGCTCGCTGATTGGTTATTTTTTATCATCAATGAGAGGACAGACAGATAAAGCTGACATCAATGAGCGCGCGCTCTTTCCGTTAGTTGTTTTGATCAGTAAAAATGAGAAGTTTTTATCGTTTTTGTTATTGTTAAAAAACAATTAATAGACATTAGTTTTTTATGTCTGTACTCTTATTGACGATAAATTGCGTCATCGAATTGTCAAAGTAGTATGCGGATCCACTCGGCTACGCCTTGTGAATCTACACTACTTTCATTGACAATGTGATGACGCAATTTATCGTCAATAAGAGGACAGACACATAAAAATCTGATGTCTGTTTGTAACTCGTAAGCCTGAGTGTAGCTGAACATAACTTTGGCTAATCAGATTTAAAGTAAGGCTGCACGCAGGTTGTTGTTTTCTGTGCTGTGAGTGTTTCTCCACATATTCATTATCATCCCTCTGTAAAAATTGTCTATTGAATATCGATTTGATTTTGAATTCGCTCTGTCATGATTGTCCTGCTATATTAACGAAAGCAATTTTAATTTTAAAAACTTGCTTGATTAACCCTTTAAAATGAACACCTCTTCTCATTAAAACCAATAAAACGACTAACAGAGATAATCAAATCACACCTTTATTATCTTGATCTACTCCATCAACATGCTCACTTTAATATATTATACAAAACTGTTGCCCTCTTTATAACATGCATTTGGAAAAGTATGTACAAGATCTTGATATCTAGCAAGTGGAAATATAACCCTGGGTTTAAGATTTTAAAGGTTATGTGGGAATGATAATATTGTGAATAGGTTTTTACTCTGATGTCAAAGCCTGGAGTAATGTCCAAAACTGTTATTAATGAACGTCAATTTTTTTTACTTTATTGTATAGAACGGTCTGAACCCAGGAGAATGAATGTTAATTGAAGTATTATGATCATCTGGGTTGATGTTGTCCTGAGAAGTATAAATATGACCAATCTGACTTTATTCTTCACTTGACTCTGAAGATGACTTCCGCTCAGGTTGTCGAAACGTCAGTCACATCAAACAGCCCTTCTCAGGACTACATCCACCCGGATGATCATAATACTTCGATTAACTTTTTTTTACTTTGTGGTGATTAGTCTCCTCAATATATTATATCTATGAAGATACAGGTCTAATTAGTTTACTAGTGAGTTTACTTTTGCATTGGAGTGGTTCGATGAAATGTTGTTGACACTGAGTGATGTGGGTGGCTATTTGATGACAGAAGAAAGGAATTTTTGTGTGCATAAATGAATGAGTAAATGAATGAATAAATGAATGAAATGTCGAGATATTTATAGAGCAGATTTTACATAGTCACAGTAAAGTAACTATCTGTTGCAGGGCTTAAAATAATGGCCGATCATTCCCCAGTCATGATCACAGGCAAAATTAGTTTAAGCTTTAGTCATACGTCCTTATTTCTGGCTAAATGTTACAGGTCAAAATGATGACCCACAAGACAAATATTTGACCCAACAAGTCCCAGTTCTGGCCAGACATTGCACAATGTCTGGGCGTTATTTTAAGCCCTGCTGTTCAACTGGATTCTTGAACCAATCAGGGTACAAAATCTTTGCACAGCACTCATTTAAGTCACATTTCATCATGATGTAAAATTTTGATTGAAGGAATCATGGAAATCCTTGGTTTGATTGGTTCAAAGGATATTATATACCATGGCTGTGCAGTGTGCTGTGCTGTTTTGGAGTGATGAATTCATTCTATAGCCAATACATAGTGACATAATCTGTTCCATAATGCTCACTACTTCACTAAACTACTAAAGCAAGCAATAATATTGTGTCTGAATTTTGTCCAGAGGGCTAGTTTATGTTCTGATGGAATGAAACTTCAAACTTGGATTATTTAATTTTGATACAAAAATAATTTAAAAATCTGAAATATTATTTAAAAAAATTAATTTTCTCGATTAAAAAATCTGTAAACCAAAATCATTATATATAAGTACACAACCTAATTTTTCTACATCCTAATTCTAAGCTAATTTAGTTAATGTGCTATACACAAACTGCTACTATGAATTAATAGAGTCTAAAACTAGATGTTACTAGTCTAAAACACTGCCATCAACTCAATCTGTGATTATCCTCAGATTACAGCAGCTCTAAGGCAAGGTGCTTCTCAATGGACTCACTTTGGGATGACTTTACCAGGGGTGTAGAATTTGAGGAATTCTGTAGTCTCTGTTGGTCCACAGGGGCCGTGCCCCACCCCACCCCACCCCACCCCTTATAGGTGATGTATCTTCTTTAAACCTAAATGTGTTTGCATATGGTCTTAAAGGTTTTCTCTCGGGACGAATTTTTCTGGCCCGTCCTTTCTTCCAGCCCACCTTTCTGTGGTTCCTGGAAGTGCCCCTGCTATCAGGTCTTTACTTGAAAGCACCCTCTCTTAGAAATGCTGCTATCTGTTGGTTCCCTTGTTCTACAAGTTAAGAACATGGCACAAAATATTAATTTTGACCAGTTCAAAGTACAAATATTTTGAATCACTTGAATGAAAAGTCACCATTTTGTAGCTGTCTGTGTTGGATAATGTACATCATGCCACTTCAATCCATCAAGCAATGCTGTTCTTTTCTATTTTTCCCAGGGAGTGGACGTGTGTGTCTCCCATGGACAGACCAATACACTGTATCTGAGGAACACTGAGTGCATGCAGCTTTGTTCAGGTATACCAAATAGTCTTATACTAGAATCCTGCACCACCACCTTGTTTATCGATAGCAGGCAAAGAATAATGGTTATACTTCTTTGTGTCTGCTTTCTGTAGAAAAAAATGCACAAGGTATCAGTTGGCTTTACTCCCAGCTAGTACACTGCTTCATGTACTAATTATCATTAGTATCATTATAATAAGATACTGACAGCAATCTTGAAGTGCCTCTTAACCCATTATAAAAATAGGGTAAAAAAAGCTGGCAAAATGCTCAATGTTATTTATCAATGGACTGGCTAGTATCCCACCCAGGCCAAAAATGATGAGCCCTACCGGTTTCAACATTTACCATATTTCACCAAACCTATTTATGATATACATCATCCATAGAAAATGTGCATCCTAGTTGTGCATTTATGCTAACATCACCATCAGTGATGCACACATCTTTGCCTTAGTTTTATATGTATATTCTCATTTCAATGCTAATCATTTTTGATATTGTGCTCTACTCACCTTGCTCTTATCACCAAGGATGGGAGGAAAAGATGTTGGGAATGTGGTTGTCATAGAAGATGCCATAGGTATTTTTGGTAGAGTAGTTCTATTGTTGTACATGCTGGATTTGATCCCCATGCTTCCAAATGAATGGAAATTTGACTGGGGTGGTATAATTGCTGCAGGAAACTCTTTGGGAAGTATTGACTGTAGAATGAGAAAATTATAGATACCATAAGTGAAGAAGAAAAAGCAAAGTAGAGGATTTGACATACTTAATTTCTAGTTACAAATGCAACACAAGTATAAGGCATCAAGGCAACTGTTGACTCAAGCACTTAAGTCCA
Organism: Actinia tenebrosa; assembly: GCF_029948245.1. Classification (NCBI taxonomy): domain Eukaryota; kingdom Metazoa; phylum Cnidaria; class Anthozoa; order Actiniaria; family Actiniidae; genus Actinia; species Actinia tenebrosa. Next base: position 1,626,674 of record NW_028292585.1, read on the forward strand.
AGCACCTGGCAGAAAGACTGAGCTATCACTTCCTGTGTGATTGACATAATACTATACTATGTATGTACCTTAAGCTTGTGTCGTAAGCAAGTGTGTAATAGGGTTAAAAAAAGTGTGTAATAGAGATAGTGCTGTACTAATAATATTATAAATTCATGCAAATAATGATGGTACAGAGCAATGCCCATTATCATTAATAATATTATAAATTTATATCACTAGTGATTATTATAAATTTATGCAAATAATGATGGCATAGAGCAATGCCCATTATAATAAATTTTAACATTCACCTCCTGTTGAGTAGCATCTTTTAGTTTGTTTACATGCCTTCTCTGAAGAGGTAAATATCAAGAACAAATAATTATTAGCAAACAAATATTAGGAGTACGATAATGCTTATCTTAGTTGTACTGATGGTTTCACACCTAAGCAATGGTGTTTGTTCCCGTAATATTAACATTAAGACACTAGAATCAGCTTTTTTATCAGATGTATAATTTATTACTAAAGATTGATATTTCTTTACCTTCTTCTTCAGTGGCTTCTGATTTTTTGATATGACTGACATGTTATCTAAATGTGTAGTATCCTTGGCTGCTGCTCTTCTTTCAAGCTCTCTATAAAAAAGAGAGAGAAAACATAGTTTACTCAAATCGCCTACCATTTATAGAGAACTCTATATATGAATCTTGGATTCCCAGATTTATTAGTTATATAACTCAGACCAAAATTAAATTTAATGCTTCAGTTAGAAGTGGTAGCGATGGTGTGCAGTGGGTGGGCTCTGGGGAGGGACCCGTAGGGGTGCTATTTTTCATACTCCACACAACTGGAGGATGAGGAAATGATCAAGGAATGAAAGAACCATTGAAGGTGGTCGTCGATCAGCCAAAGGGGTGTATCATGCACAAGGGTGGGGTAGCGACCCCTTACACTCTAAATAACGATAAGTAAATAATGTTTGTACCTGATGTCTTTGAAGTAAGGATGTCTTGCTGCTTGTTTTGCAGATATCCTAAAAAAAGTTTTTAAAAAAAGTTGAGTGGAATTGGTTGTTGTGATAATAATAATTTCACTGATGATAACATTATTTTTGTTGTTTGTTACCTCTCATCAGGGTCATAGGTACACAGCAGTTCTATTAACTCTATACACTCAGGAGATGCATGAGGAAGAAGCTTGCTGATGCCTGTACCTTTCTTCTGAGGGAAGTTAAAGTTCATGCTTCTTGATTTACTGTTCAAGGGAGAAAATATGCACGACATTTGAGTAGGTGCATGGAGAAAAAAACTAGACCAGGGGCAGGCAAATGATAGCATGAGATTTGAAAGGGATTTTAGAATCATAACTTCTCATCTCACAAAAGGAGCACTACTTATCAATGATGCCAGAATTTAGAAGTTGATTTTCATGGACTAGCTGGGAGGAAAATCCTTCAAGGGGAAGGCAACAAGATTTCTTCAAGTATGCCAAACTTTATGGGAACACCAGGTTAACTGGAAGATGTATTTCAATGCTCAAAGTTTACATACTTTCTAAGTTTTTGCAGAATACTTGAAGGCGGTGTCCCTAAGACATCATGAATTTTTGCTATTTGGTCTACTTCATTTGATCCAGGAAAAAGTGGATGTAAACTTTAAAGGCAAAAGAAGGTACATACATTAGCAACTCTGGAAATTTGAGTATAAATAAAAGTTATAAATTATGTAATTACTATGCTTACCTCATTACTTCAAAGAAGACACACCCTACCCCCCAAAGGTCCATTTTATGATTATAATATCCATCAGTCAACAAACACTCTGGTGCTCTGTACCTGTGTTAAGAATTGATCAAATAATATGAATAATTTATTCTTGTTACGATTTTTTGTAACTATAGCAACTACCCTCCCACCTCGAACACACTTGAGGAGGACTGAATGGAACTGACATTAAGAGTCTACAGAGTGTAATATGATTCTTTAGCTTTTTCTCATAGAAATTCCAAGGGATAAAGTAGGATAAAATTATAAGAAAAAACCACAGGAATCCCCATTTAAGTTTCTTACCATCTTGTTGAAATGTATTCTGTATAAGGTTGTTTTGAATATACGCTACGACATGAGCCAAAATCAGCTAGTTTGAGTACATCATCCTGAAATTGCAAAAAAAGATTTAAAGCTTATAGAATTGAAGAAAAAGGAAAAATGAATTGGGAAAAAAACAGGAAAAAATTAATCAAATTAATATATATTATTATATTATAAAACAAAAATTATTACATACCTTTATTAAAATATTTTCAGGTTTAATATCTCGATGAAATATTCCATTCCTGTTATACATAATATTACAAAAAAATTATTAACCTATTCCTTTGGTATGTAATCCTGCTTATCTATTCAACTTTTAAAACAATTGTGTAAAACTTAACAGTTTAACCAATGAAAATTTCTTGCATTTGGAAGTGTTAATTGAATGGAAAGCAAATTTTATTCACTCTGATTGTAACTTGCAATACTATAAATTTTTAGGCATTAATTAACAAACACCAATTTTATTGGAATCTGGAAACAATGTTTTGGGCTGATCTTTACTCAGGTCAGAGCACAGAAGGAAGTTGATTAAATTTAGTATAATATAATTTTATGATAAATCCTACCTGTGCATATGATCTATAGATTTGCATAATTGATACATGTAATTCTTGACCTTCGACTCGGAAAGATAGTGTCTTCTCCCTATAACAAGAATAATATTAGTTATGCCACATTTAGTCACAACTAAATGCATAATAATTATAAGTTACACTTTCAGTATGTTTTTGGGGTCATTAGTAAAAAACTGAACAGAAAAACCATTAAAATCCCCATTGGATCAATATCTCTAACTATAATAGTTATATATAAGAGGCACTAAGTGTTGTAAAAGTGATGTTGTAACCCAGTAGTTACTGTAATAAATTGTAAATGATTTTTTTAAGCCAGTAACTACTGGTGTTGTAAAAGCTTTGTTGTAACCAGTAGTTACTGTGATTGTAAATGAATTTTTCTAAGCCAGTAACTACTGGTGTTGTAAATTTAAAGCTTTCATACTGACTAACCCAGTATGTATCGTAGTTACTGCGATTGTAAATAATTCTTTGAAAGAATAACTTTACCTCTTATTAATTCATATAGATTCATGTCCATCAGTTCACAAATGAGTGCGAGCGTGCCATTCTTTTTATCACTGCATAAAGAAAAAAAAGATATTAGTTTCCAAAATTCTAAATTAACACCATGAGAATCAAAACATTTTTGAACATTTTGTTTTATTTTAAGTATTTTAATTTTTGATTTCCTGGTAAAAATAAAAGATAAATTTGTGTCTCATTTAATTCAGATAAAAATTATTGAAATAAAGATCATAGAATCAGAAAATAAAAAATATAGAAGTAATGTTTCAAATTCCATCATTTTAACTTTAATGATACTTTAATAATAATGATACTTTAATAAAAACCACTTTGATTTTGTAATGTTGATTGGTACCAGCAACCGACCTGAAACCCTTCAATTAATATGTCACTATTGTTCAGCGTGCAATAGACTATGTTGGTGTTATGTGGTGTTATGAATATGTTAGTGTTGTGGTGGTGTTGCTATTGTAGTTAAACTTTATTTATGTCACAATTCAAACAAGTTATTATGGCTCAAACAAGGATCCCAGATAACTCTTATGTGATGATAGTTCTGGGTATGTCGTTAAACAAAATCAAATCACAGAGACCTTTCGATGTATGTGACAAGGTATTCCCATGTACCCTGTCACCTATTTCGAATACATAAGGTTGTATTAATGTCAAGCCAAACAAAATCATAAACAGCAAAATTACTAAAATTATCAAATGTAAACGTTTAATTATACACCTAAGAATCCATTACAGTGTGGAAAAGCTAAAATACAGCAATTTCAGCAAAAACAGATAAAGAAATATTTATAATTATGGAGTGGATTAGTTGGTATTTTTAATTAGCACAGCAAATATTTTTCGGTTGCCAACAAAACAAGAAAGCAGCTTGTTGAAAGCTTATTGATGTCTTGGTATTTTGATACTTTCCTTAGTCATGGATATAAGAAACTGAATTCTTTGAGAATTAAGATATATTCTTGCTTTAATTTTACCAAACAAAAGGATCAAAACATTAAACCAAAGCGTTTGCAAAATACAATCCTTTAGCGGATCCAAGTTTTCTGAATTCAATGCAGCTAAGCTAGCTAGGCGTCCTATATAACAGGCATATCGCACTCAAATTCTCGTTACAAAAACCACAGCTGATTTCGTCAAAAAGATAATTCAATAAATCTTCCAAAGTGAATTATATAAGAATATATAAGAGGTGTATATACTGAACTGACAACATACTATAAATTAATACTCACAAGATGATCTCTTTCAACTCCACCACGTTCAAGTTTGGACTCAACCTTCTCATGGCTTGAATCTCTCTTAGGTTGTTCACTTGTTCAATACTAGGAAGATCATATTGAAGAAAAATAAACCAAGCTTAATTTTAAGTCGTAATGAATAAGTATTTTATTAACCAGAGGGTAAGACTATTAATTTATTTGTGTTGTTGGCTATCAACCATGTTAGTTTTATTTGGCAATATCCTGGTTGATATGAATACATACTATGAGCGTTTTTCACTTTTTGTTCGCACAATAAATTCTATTTGAAGCTACGAATAAGATATGAGAATCCTTTATAGTATGAAATAAAGATTTAAATCTAATTACCTATCATATCGTTGCTTGATTTTCTTACACGCGAAGTAAGTTCCATTCCTAATGTCTTGCACTTTTAAAACTTCAGAGAACGTACCCTCGCCTTTCTTGCCCAGAATCCTGTACTCTGATCACGCAAAAATAATCATAATTAGGAACCATATTAAACAGAAACCAATTAGTCTAGGAAGAAGGGTTCAAAAAAAAAAGTACTAGATGACTAAATTGTAATTCCAAGTTGACTTACTTTGCATGGCGGCAGTTTTACTTCGGAAGTAAGTTGTCTTCTTGGGAGTTTTTCAAGGAGCTTTTCCTTCCTCCAAGACAGCGTTTGCTCCTGCGATGGTTCATACCGATAAGTAAAAAGCCATGGCTAGTTTAATTATCGAGTTTTATTGCCATCGAACCTAATTTTTATTCGATTTTGTTCGATCGGTGTTTGATCGATCCTCCGTCGCGAGCGGAATGACTACTGCGTGAAAACAGCCGTTGCTATGGCTACCGTCAATACGATCGCCATGTCATGCACAACACCAGGACACCAAACAAAAGGGAAGCTTTCTTTTATTCAGATATAAAGATAAATAAATAAATAAATAGATCACTTTTATTTAAGTGTCTAGTCGTTCTAGCGCTTTCGCACTAATTGGGGACACTTTTCGCTCACATGCACTACCACTACATTCAATATACACACAACGCTCAGCTCACATGTTTATTTTTACCCCCCCCCCCCCCCCCCCCCCCCCCGAGGAATGGAAGGATCATTTGGAGCTCTGTTTACGTTTGCTTTATATAATTTCCCACCTTTTGATTACTTTTAAACACACTAGACATAATATGGAGCTAATCTTGGTTGCTAAAATTTGAAAGTAATGGACTCCTGAAATTGATAAATATTTAGAAGTTATAATCTTTGATAAATCAAAAGGTGAAAAAAAAAGAAAATTTTAAAAAAAAATTTTTCTTAACATTTTGAAATAGAATCACTAGGCATAAAGAATAAAATAAAAATCATAAGATAAAAGCTGCAAATTCGGCGTAAAAATACGTCTAAGTTCCGTACGATCCAGCCAACCGAAGTTCAGTCCAGTCCACTACGTGCGGTTCCTGATTTTCCAAAATTAGAAAAACACTTAAAATTCGGGCTTTTAGAAGAGGAAAACAAGTTTTAGAAGTTGGGAATGTTTTTGCTATACATTAAGATTATCCATGGCCTTTCAAAAGGTGAAAATTCAAAATAAAATTCTTTTGTGATTCAAGATCCAGTCACCGACTGAGGCCCAGTCACTTGCAATCCATTTCAGTCACGACCAATCCATTCTAGCCACATCCAAGTAATTAACATTCAATTTATCTCAATAGCCTCTTAATGGAGAAAAATAAAGCCTCTACATCGACCAGTTTGCGAGAACCTTTTCTAGTTTCTTTACCTTAATTTTGGACTTCCCCTTCACCTACTGTATAGCGCTCCTTACCCAAACCCATCCAGGTCCCCCATCATCTCCTCACCCCCTCCCTTCCAAACTCCCAATCGTCTTATCACAAATCGTCTGAAAAAATTGCCTTATTTTTTATTTATTTCGTCCCCTTTTTATTAGTTGCCGAGTTTCGTGTGTGAGAAGGCTTTGGTACTATATGGCCGTTAAATGGTTTCCTTTAGGAACCAATCGGGAAACGAGAAAACCCCTGGTATGTAACAGCCAATAACAATGCTGAATGCGAAAACCATTCCAGTGTTGTGATAATATTTTCTAATTATTGATTATTATTATTAGCTGATAAAAACGGCACACAATTGAAAATTAATTCTAATTAAATTTAAATTGTTAAAGCAATTTGCTAACGAGCGCGAGCTATATGAAATCTTTATGACGTAATAGACAACTTGAACCTTCAATCTCGAAATTTGAAAATTAAAGAAAGTGGAAGAAAACTAGTTCGGTTATTTAACATGGATAAAAGTAGGACTGAAATGAAAGAAGTGTCGATCGTAGATGATGATGTACTTGAAGTGCTGGAACTCGTAGATGACAACGATACCATAGAGGAATGTATGATGATGGTCAACAAAATGAGTGAAACAAGTCTACTCGAGATCCAGAAGGAGAAAGAAAGTTTGAAAAGGCTTTTAAAAGAAGCAGATAAAGAGGTTAGTAAGCTGAAGCATTCGCTCAGAACGTCTAACTGTTGCATTGAAGAATTGAAAACGGATTTAACAAAGGAGAAAGCCAAGGCGGATGGACTAGAAGAACAGGTAAAAAACTGTAATGCGAGAATCCAAGAGATGGAAGATTACACTGTGCAAAGCCGTGAGGAATACCTTGAAATGGAAAAGAAGTATTTTGAAAATTCAAAACTTGTGGAAGACACTAATCGTTTACTCAATGATGTCCTGAGCAAAAAAAGACATTTCGAGGAGCAGATGGACTCTCTCAGAAAACAGCGGGACTCGGCACAAAATGGAGTTGTGTCTTTAGAAAAAAGGTTACGCGAAGAACAAGATAGATCAAGAGCAAAAGCTGTCTATTGCGAGGAGAAACTATCGAAAACAGAGAACGAGTTGAAACACACTAAAAACAAACTCTTGACCGCTGAGAATGATTTTAAATTGCACATTCTTCAACTTCAAGGAAGCCTTAAATTGAAGAAAGGTTCGAGTAGTTTGATAGCGGTAGATGCAGGAAAATGCGTAGCAGTCATTAGTGAGAAGCTAGACGCGCTTGAAAAGAAAACACTTAGCGCGGAAAAGGAAAAGTTCTCTCTCGGTGCAAAATTAAAAGAACTTGAGGCAGTCATGAAAGATTTGAAAGAAAAAGCAGAAAAAGAACAACAAGATAGCGAGCGAAGAATAAAAGAAAGTGAAAACGCTCTGGAAGAAGTGAAGAAAAATTTTAACACCGAATCTTTGAAAAACGCTCTTTTATTGAAGGAGAAAAACGAGCTCAAAGAGCAAGTGAAGGAGGCTGAAAAAGAAAAACTTGAGCTTCAAAACCAAATGAAGGAGCTTAAAGATAACTACAATACTGCTAAAGATAGCTTGGCTAATGCTGAAGAAACTATAGAGCACCTTCAAGAGCAAGTCGCCCAGAAAGAAAAAAACAGCTGCCCCAATGAGAACAGCGAAACATCACAGGAAAACAGAATGAATCAAGAAAATGATTTTGAATCCCAGGAAGGAGTTGAACCACCGCAAAACTTCGAAGCTAAATATAACGAGCTAAAAATGCAGTATGATAATTTAAGCAAGCAGTTTACACAGATCAGAAAACATCGAAATGAGGTTCTGAGGCAAAACAATGAGCTACGACACCAAGCACAAATGGCAGTCGTTCAACTTGCTTCCACGAACAGGCGCTTCACCAAACACATGGAACAGCTAAAGATGCAGTTGAATGTCGCTGAGAGGGTTTACCAGGAAAAGTTGTTCGAGTGTAATTTACTGGAAATTCAAGTGCAGCATTTGATGCAGCAGGCGAATGGTAACTACCCTCCCGGCACTCAGCCGCCAATGAACTGAACGAACGAATCTTGGCACCTATATTATCATGTTAACTGATCATAAATGTGAGAAATCGGTTTGTCCATTGTCTTTTCAATAAAACTAATTCTCTTGTGATAAATCAGCCGGATCATTATTATTATTTTGGTTTTGTTATACGGCGAAAGCGGGATGCGTTCCAACTATATATATATAGGGCGCGACCGTTCAGACTGGTGCGCTTTCATGATCAACCCTGAAGCCTGGTTATCTCTAGCAACACAAGCCCACGCTATAGCTGAAATCTTCTGCTCTCTTTTCCTACTAAGTTAGAACATAAAGTTGCGTCTTGTTATAGGACTGCTTGCGTCACTAGTGAGAATCAGTGGGCTTCCTGTGTTATCAGAGCGAGTTGACTTGTGGGTAATATTGCGCTAGACTGGCACTAGTCATCTTGACAAGAAAGAAGAAAAGTTCAAAATGTCTCGTGGAACAAGTGCTGGATTTGACCGGCATATTACCATATTTTCTCCCGAAGGACGACTCTACCAAGTCGGTTAGTACACGCACAACGATTCTTCACTTATCCTTCTCGCTGTTTGAGTATTTATTTTGTGTATTTTCTCTCGTAGAGTATGCTTTTAAAGCCATAAATCAAGGCGGTCTGACCTCTGTAGGTGTTCGTGGTGCAGATTCTGCTGTAGTCATTACTCAAAAGAAAGTGCCGGTAAGCAATGGGATTTCAAAGGCGATTACTTCTTATTTCATATTAGGAAAGCAAACTAACGTTTAGGAATCTTTGGATTTAAAATAGGTGTATTTGATACCAGAAACTTCAGATGTATTTATTAACCAACTTATGCAAGGGAACATGAATCAGCATTTCTTTTATTCCCTGGTAGCAGAGTCTCCCTCGTTTCCATTTTCTCTGCCAAGAATCGCAAACGAGGGAGACTCTATTATTAGAAATTATAAAAATATTTTAGAAAAACTTTGTTTTTTAGTTTTCTTCTATATGCTGTTATGATCGTGGTTATGAGTGAATTCATATCAAATGTTTTCTTTAATGTTTTTAGTCTATTAAAAAACTTTGTGTACTAGTACAATTTACTATGTTAAGACCATGTACATACTGTAATTTCAGGACAAGCTTCTAGATGCCAGCTCTGTCACACAACTGTTTGAATTATCTGAGAGAATTGGTTGTGTCATGACTGGAATGATTGGTGAGTTACTAGTACCACTACCTGTTTCTAAGACCAAAGTTATTAATAAGCATCGCCCCAGAATTAACACCACACATGAAACCCAAAAAAATTAATGAGGGCAACAGCAAGTAAACAAGTAAATACAGTGTTTTGTGTTTTTTAAATCTTTGTATTCTCTTTGTATTAAATCAATGGTTACGTTATACATATGGTAAGCAAATCTTTTTAAATAAACATCGCCCTTGAATAAATGCCGACTCCAAATTAACGGCTCCTTTATTGAACCCAACATTTTAATACCCTCCCCCCCTCCCCCAGCTTTTAGACAAGTAGATACTGTATTTATTATCAGTCAACACAGGTGATGTAGTGGTGGGTTTGATTCCTGGGCTTGGTGTTATGTTAGTAGAATGGCTTCTTGGTTCTCTCTTGTCCTTCAAGGGTTTTTCTTTTGGTTCTCTTGTTTACCTTCTTCTGCAAAAATAAACTTCAAAATCCAAATTAAATTTCAGTGGATGAAAAATAGCTCTGTGGAAAGCCCCTGCTAAACCCCACATAATTTATTTTATGTTCATTATTTTTTGTATCACACAGCTGATTCCAGGTCGCAGGTACAGAGAGCAAGATATGAAGCAGCTAACTGGAAATATAAATATGGTTATGAAATCCCTGTGGACATGCTTTGTAAAAGAATAGCAGATATCAATCAAATTTACACACAGAATGCCGAGATGCGCCCACTAGGATGTGGTAAGAAAACTTCAACTTGTTCAATGTCAAGAGGCAGTGTCCCCAGGGACAGTTTCTCTGATGAGATTCACAAAACAGGGTATACCTTACTGTATGCCGTATTCCCATTTATTCACTTGTTCATTATTCATTCATTCATTTTTCTAGGAATGATTTTGATTGGTATTGATGAGGAGACCGGTCCACAGCTGTTCAAAACAGACCCAGCAGGTTACTACTGTGGCTTCAAGGCATGTAGCATTGGAGCCAAGCAGACAGAGGCTAACAGCTTCCTAGAAAAGAAGATCAAAAAGAAGCAAGCTAGGACTTTCAGTGAGACTATTGAGGTACATTATTGGACTTGGGACTCCTTGTTCCATCTACTTGGAACTAAGGGAGAGGTCATTCACTATGACAGTGGGAAATGAGGGGCAGAAATGAGAAAACTGAACTTGTTTGGGGGAATCTGGATCGTTTTACATGGGATCAATAAAAATATGTCAATCAACTTTGTTTATAAAAGAGGATGGCATTTGACAGGAATTCAACTGATAAGCTTGTGTTCCTGGTTTAATGTCTTTACTTGATTAGGTATGGAACCACCATTAAAATGATTATCGGAGCCACTTGAAGGTTTAACCATTAGCAGATGTATTTGGAAAGGCAGCAACTTCTTAGTTATCTTCCATCTAACCTGTCCACTGGCAGATGATACAGAATCTGGTCATAATGTCAATAATACCAGAATGTTATTCCATTTTTATTGATGACAATATGCTGAAATTATGTTTCCTTCAATATGTTCATGATATTTTTTCATGTTTTATTTCAGACTGCCATAACCTGCCTGTCCTCTGTGCTTTCTGCTGATTTCAAACCTTCAGAAATTGAAGTTGGTGTAGTCACAACAGATAATCCTAGGTTCAGGTAACTACATGGTTTATGTTACAATATTATTGTTTTCATTATTATATGGCCAACACAACCCCTACGTCTGAGCTTATAACTTCTGTGAATCAAAAGACGCAATTCATACCACTGAAAGTTTTGATTGACAGAAGCGGCAGACATCCAGGGTGTAAGTCATTGTGTTAATGGGAATTTGAAAAACTGGGATATTCCTAACTCCTACTGAAGTATTATCAGTGAAGTCTTAATTCATTTTTTACAGGAAATTGACAGAAGCTGAAATTGACACCCATCTTGTAGCGATAGCTGAAAGAGATTAACTTTTGACTCCATTTGCTAGAAAAGAAACATCTTTTAGCTATTTTGCATCCTACATTATTAGCAAAATAAATGTAAATGTATGTGAAATATGTTGATTAAAAGGTGCTTGAACCACAAGAGGGGATTTGCCTTTATTTTTATCAATTGATTTTAGATTTTATCTTTGCCCTAATGTTTCCCACCATTTCAGACCATGTGCCATTCTTTTGAGAATAAAATTATTTTTGTGAGTAGTATCCATATTCATGTGTCTTCGCAAACATAACTGTCAAACAAAGAAATAATACTCTAGGGAATGACACAATATGAAATGGGAAAACTCCTCTTGTGCCTCTGATGTCACATACTTTGGAACACAGGGTAAAATGATGTCCCTTCAATCTGAACACGACAACAGTGGCTGACCGATTCGTAAATTATATATACAGCTTGGTTTATTGATCAATGAACATAACAGAAAGTATAAATCATTAACATTAAATATTTCAACCTTCTAATATAAACAACAAGTGATAATAATAATTGTGGCCGATAACAAAAGCCTTAGCAATGATAGTAATATACTTCTTTTGAACAAGGGGTTGTAAAAAAAGGTGGAAAGTTCCAAACTGCCTCAGCTTTATGATCAAAATGGAAATATTTGAATATCCTCCTCTCCCCCCACCCCAAACCCCACCCCACAACATGAAGGCATAACCCCTCCCCTCAGGTTAATGACGACCTGACATTAATGCATTAATAAATACATCATAATTCACTATGATTGTTCTGGCTTCCATCACTTTCTTTCACTGCACAAACAGCTTCCATGTTACAGTTCTTGGCAATGCCTTCAAAACAGTCGAAGAACTTCCTTAAAGAACACTTCCCAGGTGCACAACACGGTATGGAAACAGGCCGTTCATTAACAAGAACATCCACCTGGAAAGATTCCTCATCCAACTCAGATTCCTCTTTAGAGCAGTCGTAAACAACAAAGGCTATATTAGCTCCAAAGGGGCTAATTTCACTTAATCGGTACAAGCGTTTAGACTTTTCATTAAAATTGTCAGCCCTCATGTGGTCAGCCTCTTTGAACAACTCTAGAACACAGTAGAGCGGTTGTAGTGTTTCACCATGGGCAAATCTAAAAACCCCTTTTTTCCTTGTGGTGCTAGTAACATTTAAAGAATTCTTAATGTCTCCTAAGATAACTGCTAAAAGATTACAGGCCATCTTGTGGTTGATGTCATGACCATAACCTCTCTTCCAGTAATGTTTCAAATCAGCATAATATTCCAAGACTTCAAAGTCTTCCTCTGTAAACACAGAACACCATGTATTATCCCTCTCAAATACTGCATTCTCAAATACACAGGCTACGTACATCCCAACGATATGTCTGGCTGTCAGTACAGAACTGTTTCCAAACTTCAATCTCACCCTCTCGACAACTTGCATCATTGGAAGAGTGTCTCGGAAGTTATGATGTTCAAACAACGAGCTCTTGTTCTTTGACACCGTTTGCTTGTATTTAGGGCACATATCAAAGAACCTTAGTATGGGGTCATTTTCTTTATCTCTAGAGTCTATGTCAACAGGACGTATTTTACAGCTGCCCAAAGTGCCTTCACCTTCCATTAACCCAAGCGCAAAGGCCATCGCGCTCTGCAAAGTACGGGGCGTCTTCGTACTGACAAAACTTATATCCTCAATGGAGAGAGGTGACTTGAAGAGATCCTTATAACGGTTTCTTACGCGTTTGGATAAATTATACAGCTCTTCTTCACCTCTTGTAATCAGACGTTTGTCATTGTCGTCTTTGAAAGGGGTCACCCAGGGAAATTCGACGCTATTAAACTTGAATTCGGAGCCAGATTTGTACAGTTCGTTCACGACTTTCACCATAGTATTCATTCTTCTAACGTCTTTTTTACTCGGATGCCGTGTTCCGTGTCTTGCAAGAAGGTTAACGTGGATTGCTTTGCAGTGGGACGGTAAGTCTGACTTCAACTCCTCACTTTCCTCATAAAAATATGGAGTTTTACTCCCGAAATTGTAAATTTTTTGTCCTGCGTTAGTAAAATGTGCCAATAGCAAAAAACATAGGACATAAAATATCATATTTCTGCTCAAACGAGATACATTTCTGAACAAAGAAAGCGCACTGTTTTCTCGCAACGAGTGACTTTTGTTCGCCATTTTGAAGTACGAAGAGTAGAACTGGTACTAGTAAATGAAAAACTTTATGGGGAGGAGAGGAGGGGGGATGACGAAAAGTCAAGTTCAAAACTCGTAATTATGAATTGTTAATATCTAAAAACATTTAAGGTTAAAAAGAAACTGAGATTTTATGGCAATTTGATGGGTTTTAAAGATGTTTTAATTGGCAAAAGCTAGTAGATTTGACTCTTAACCAAACGACTCTCACCACCCCCTTGGAAAGGAAAACGTACAAAAAAAGTGTTGCGATCACCAAATAAACATGGCGGACGAGTTTACATCAGATGTTTGGGTTGGAAGCGAAATTGGCTATTTAAAAGGTAGAATAGTCCTTTATGACCTTCAAATACGACTAATAATTTCCTAATTCTATATATCATTCTAGTTATATCTGTAAAACACTATGAGAACACATTTTTTTTAAGTTTTCACTTCACGTTAGAAACTCCTAGTTAACACGTGGGTAAATAAGCTTAGAGTAAAGTATTTTATTCTATTCTAAGTTACGTTTTAAAAACATTTTACAGCGGTTGATTTGCAAAAGAAGTCGTTCAATAATGTGGCTGGTCCAACTTCTGAGTCAGACGTTAAAAAACCAGAGGAAATATGCAGGATGTGCTGGAAGAACTCTGAACAAAATCAGGTAAGTAAGCTTATAGAGGCTTTGCACCATCACGTGATGGCAGCCATGACAGGAGGCAGGAACAATTGAATCTGCTCTAATCTGATTTACATGAGAAAGATTTCATTTTCCCAGGGGAGACTGACTCTATTGTTGGGCCTCCTGTCACGGCTGCTATCATGTGATGGTGCAAAGCCTCTATTTTGGGAATAAGACTGGAGTAAGTTTATATGACTTAAGCTCATAATTAATGATTATAGCATGATATTTTAAGTATACTTACGGCCCAGTAACATCACCAATAACACCATGACAACATTACCTGTTGTAACATCATCACATCACCCATGGCAACATCATCACCAATGGCAACATCATAACCAATGACATCATCATCACCAATGACATCATCACCAATGACATCATCACCAATGACATCATCACCAATGACATCATCACCAATGACATCATCACCAATGACATCATCACCAATGACATCATCACCAATGACATCATCACCAATGACATCATCACCAATGACATCATCACCAATGACATCATCACCAATGACATCATCACCAATGACATCATCACCAATGACATCATCACCAATGACATCATCACCAATGACATCATCACCAATGACATCATCTCCCATGACCTCATCACCAATGACATCATCACCAATGACATCATCACCAATGACATCACCAATGACATCATCATCACCAATGATAACAACATCACCAATTACAACATCATCACTAATTACAACATCATTACCAATGACAACATCATCACCAATGGAATCATCAGCACCAATGACTGCATCACCAACATCACCATCACCAGTTTCAACATCATCACCAATGACAACATCATCACCAATAGCATCATCAACACCAATGACAACAACATCACCAATTACAACATCATCACTAATTACAACATCATCACCAATGACAACATCATCACCAATGACAACATCATCACCAATGACAACATCATCACCAATAGCATCATCAACACCAATGACAACAACATCACCAATTACAACATCATCACTAATTACAACATCATCACCAATGACAACATCATCACCAATGACAACATTATCACCACCAACAACATCATCATCGATGATATCATCATCACCAATGACAACGCCACCCATAAACTATCAACAGTTTTAACATCACCACCCGTTTCGATGTCATCAACAGCATAATCACCCATGGCAACATTAACATCATTACTAATGTAAATGTCATTGCAATTGAAATCATCAGCAGAAGCAACCAACATCATTCTATTTTCAGATGATTCTAGGACTATGCAATGGCCTTCTGAAGACCTTTGATGTCGATCAAAATACATTTATTACTGAAAGAGACTGTGAAGTACAAGAGAGTCATCTCGTTGGACTTTTCTGTAATGACAGGTAATATTGCACCAGGTCTTCCAGCTGACCACCAAGAGGCTTCATCTCTACGTTTATTTAATGATGTGGAAGATTGGTTTTTAAACTCAAACATTAATTTTGTTTCAGATCAACAGTGACCTGCACAGAGTCTGGAGTGCTGAGAACCTGGGAAGAAAATGGATCCCCGGTATGTTTTGTGTGATAACTAAAAATGCACACATTTCTCAATTTTGATCCCCTGAGTACTAAAGCATTGAGCAAGGAAAGAAAGAGACTTCTCCACAGTCCAGCAATTTCACTTGTGAAGTTTTTTGTTCTTATGGAAATTTAATGACTTTTTGAAAAACCCTAATAATAATTACAACATGTCATTAAGAAAAAGTTTTGCTTTATTAGCATTGATACATGAAATGTGTATCAATCAACTGAGGCCATACACTACTGAATAATCCTCTTATTGTTATAGCTTTCAACGGTCACAGTCATCATCACCACCAACCTCCATGTATTTACATATACATTCTTTCCGTTACTTTTTATTTAGCCTCTGATGCAATCATAATGGTTGTACAGTAGTGTATGGCCTCACTTGATTGATATAAACTGCGCATGCCATTTAAAATTTAATCACAATACATTAATATTCATTTTCAATTTTTTTCCTGTATTTCTTAGATTAATATCAGAGTTGGTGATCATATTTCAATAATGTGTAACAACCAACAAAACCCTCACCATGTCGGTACTGGAGGTAAAGAAAATAACCTTAAGATCTGGGACCTGATTAGAGATGGAGAAAACATCTTCAAAGCAAAAAATGTAAGTCTCTTGCATCGTAAAGTAAACCAAAGTAACTATATTTACAGTGCGAATTGAAAAAGCGTGGGCACCTAGAAATATTTCAAGAATGTTTGTTAACCAATCAGAAACATTAGTGTTATTTTTCCGTTATCTTGTGGCTAGAAAGTTAATTTTGATTGGTCAAAGAACAATATTGAACATTCCTGGAATATTTCTAGGTGCCCATGGTTTTTCGATTCGCACTGTAACATCAGTAGTTTCTTCAGCTACATGTCTGGAATCTCAGGATAGTAATGGTGATAGTGGATGGTGCACACTTTACCCCTCCTCTCCATCAGTGCCCTATTTCAAGAGTATTCAAAACTGAAACTACATGGGTTACAGAGAAGTCGAAACAGACGTGGAGATCCTGAGGATTGAATCCAACCCAGCTGTGCCTGTCATTCTGGTATCCAAACCCTTCTCAGTTTTCTAACGAAAAAATTGCAGGCTTGTTAGTCAAGAACGGATGGCATTTTTGTCCTTCTCTATAGACCCTTTGTAAAAACCATGGACAAGGAATAGATTATTTCACTTCATTCCTGAAGTTATAACCCCCAGCATTTGCAAAATGGCATGCTTAAATTTAATAGTAACACATTGTGATTATGATGCAGGTCAGAAACGACACATTGGACTTGCGTGTGCCAGTGTGGGTCACATCCCTTGGCTTTCTCCCCAGTAATACGTCATCATCAAAAGTCATCACAGGGACAGGATATCACCAAATACGACTGTACGATACTGCTGCCAAGAACCGACCTGTCATGTCAGTAGAGTTTGAAGACTGTCCTATTTCTGCTCTGGCTGTCACAAACCAAGAACAGTGAGTATACTGAGTAGATGGTTCCCTTCTAGTATGATAACACCGCATTACGTCTGATTTGAATTTTCTTTTGGTTTTCCTCCATTCTTTCTTCAGTTTCCATGGTAACCATTTATTCTTAACAAGGAGCCACTCATCTGATATCTTTGTACTATGATCTGTTTTTGTTATTATAGTGAAGTGATAATAGGGAATACTGCTGGTACAATGGCAGCACTTGATCTAAGGAAAGGTAAAACATGTTGCTGTTATCCATATTGGTTTTCTTTAACACAATTTTTTTTCTTCATTTCTTTGGTCTCATCAACCAACATGCTGTCTTAGCTTTTCTTGTTTCATTCTCTTGGAAGTCTCCGTTACAGTTAAAAGGACACTTGAACACTTTACAAGTTATTTTTTCCTTAACTTTCTACTGTTTCAAACCCTCTAATACACCGACTGATCAAAAGAAATCTTTTGTCAATCGATTGGCTAAAGGGATGATTCAATAGTATGTATTTAAAAAAAGTGAGAAAGAACTTGAAGTGTTCATGGTTCGAGCGTACTCAATGCTCAGTAAGGCTCATGTCAAATGTCGAACTTCACTTGAGCCGAACCTAATGATATCAAAGAAGACTGCCTTGTTATCCATCGTTTCTATTAGGTTTGGCTCATGTGAAGTTCGACGTTTGACCTGAGCCTTACAGTTCTAGTTTTCCCTCACGTTACTTCTTTTGAACAAACAGCTGGGCAGGTAGTTGGACATTTCAAGGGTTTTGCTGGAGGGATTCGCTGTATTGAATACTGTGAGGAAAGTGGACAGGTTGCAGCCTGCGGTCTCGACAGATTTTTACGTGTTTATGATGTCAAGTCACGCGGATTATTACACAAGGTATGATAAAAGTACAAAGCAAAAATATTATGAACTATAACTTTTAAGTAAAGCAATGTAAATAAGAATAAAAGGAAAGGAAAGAAAGGAAAGGAAAGGAAAGGAAAAGAAAAGGTGTAATGGAAAAAAAAGAAAGGGAAAAAAGGAAAGGAAAGGAAAGGAAAGGAAAAGTAAAGGTGTAATGGGTAAAAATTAATGGGAAAAAAAGGGAAAGGAAGGAAAGGAAAGGAAAGGAAAGAAAAGTAAAGCAAGGCGGGAAGAGGAAGCAAAAGATAAGAAGATGCGAAAGAAAAAATGAAGAGATGAAAAGAGAAAAGGAGGAGCTAGGAAGAAAAAACATGATGTGCATAGAAAAAAAGAGAATATTTTCTAGAATTTATTAGTTCTTCTGTTTGTTTAAATACGTTTCTGTTTATTTCTTGCATGTTTTCAAAAGGTTTATCTCAAAACAAGACTAAACTGTTTATTATTCTCAAGCAAAGATACGCAACATCAGGTGTGTTTTAGCTTCTAAATTATCTTCTATTATTTTAGAATAGTGCACTTTGCGCTTCCATCTATAAAGAAGTGGTTTCCCGTTGAAAATTTCTAAGAAATTTCGATATAGTTTGCGATTCGAGTATTCAGAATGCTGGTTGGACACCTATTTACAGGGTGCAATTTTATAGGTAATCACATGGTGACGAGTAAAAGGGAAGAAAAGGCGGGAAAATCCCACGACGCGCGTCACACAACCAACGATGTTACGTATATCAGGCAGTGCGAAAATCAATATATTATATATTATCAAAATATTATTATATTATAGGGGAGTGAGAAAAAATTTATCTAAGAAAATTTTTTCATGTCTGTCTCTACAAACGCTTTGTGTATATTCTATGAATGTTTTATTCGTTGCACTTCATGCTTGCAATCCATATATATCTGCGAAATATTTTTCAAAACTTATCGCCCTTTTCCACTTTAAAAATGCTTATTCTGCAGGATAAAACTACGATATTAAACGAAGAATGCGATGCAAAAACTAAAAACAGTGACATTATTCGTAAACGAGAAAGAACGAACGATGACGAAGATGACGAGGTGGATCGATTATGGGAAAGTATGGAAGTTGTGGGGAGTGAAAAAGAAAAAAAGAAAAGAAAATCGTCTAAAAAAAGTAAGCGACGTCAATAATTTTATCACTCATCGTCAGCCAGATATGTATGGTGATAATTTTTTTCTCTTTTGCTTTCAGAGCCAAAGAACTGACACCTTGAATTAAGGTAGACATAAATAAATAGAAAGTGTTTTACATAGTGGTAGAAATAATGTTATGGAAACGATACGACATTTTTTTCTTAATTCATATTATCGTAACCGGTTCCAGTGCATTTTACCTAAATGCTTTGCCCCAGTTTCGTGCGATAAATTTGATGTATATGAAAGCTCCACACTTGTTCACGCAAGACCCAAAAATAAGTTTGCGTGGAAAATATAGAGTTTTCGCTTGCTGTGAGATACATGAACCTTTTTAATAGTGTATTCACGTCTCAAATCTGAAATATTTGTCCAATATTTTCTACAGTGTAAATACTACTTATTGCTTCTGTAAGCTGATCAAAACTCGAGAAATCAATTCTTTGATGTACTGTGCTTTGAGTTAGTTTGATAATTCTTCAGTTTTTTTGTTTTCTTCCATTTTGATGAGTTTCCTCTCAAATTTCTTGTCCATGGAGAAAGATTGATACGAAGCTGGGTACAAATAGGGTCGAGCAACAGTACCCGGGCATCTCTGGAACACATCGGATTGTTTGGTCGTCTCTTTGTAGATGATAAACTTTCCAGTCTCTTCGTTGCTGTAAAACACCAGCACTTCTCCTTCTTCCCACGTGGGGATGTTGCTGGGGGGATGTTCGGGCAAGGAGTAGGGAGAGGGATCGGGCTCCTCACGTCTGCCGTTACACCATCCCCACTTGTCGCTGGTGAAATCCATCATTACCCCTACTCTCACCACCGCGTACTCGTTATACGATACTCTTTTGATCTTCCACGAGTATTTGCCTCCGACTACACTGTGATGCCAAGATGGGGCCATTCCGTACGGTGCTTGGATCTGAGCGCAACCCAACTCTTTGGCCTTTTCGCCAATCCCGAGAGGACCTTGCACCTTCCACATCAGATTACCGGACAGTGGTTTGGCATTGACAGTCACTTGTAAGTAATAATCACCCTGTCGTTTTGGTTTGTATTTGAAAGAGTGCGTGCCATCATTGTTATCTTGGACCTTGATGTCTTCATATTGACCGCTTTGACTTGTTGCTTCATCGTACTCGTGTTCAAACGACGATGTTGGTGGATTATCATCGTTGTGTGATGGAACTCGAATCGAGACTCGCACATCCTGCCCACCAATCCTAACCTGAATTCCATCTTTATCTTTGAGCGTGATAACGAAGCCATGGCACTGGTTCACAAAGGTATTATAAAGAACTCCTTCCTCGCCTCCTGCTAAGGACACAGTGGCTCTAACAGTATCACTCTGAACCCTAAACTCGCTCAAAAACTCACTCACGTCAACAGAATGAAGATAGAAGTGCCACCAAACTTCTGAACACTTTTCTACTTTAATCTCACTGAGCTCCTCGAGTCGGTCGCAGATTTTAGTCTTCATCAACAACAGTTCTTTTTCGTTGCCTTCTTCCATCGTTTGTTCGGTAAAATCGATGGCTGTGGCAAGACTGGATGTTGTCGTTGATAAATTTTCTTTCTGGAATACAATTTGCTTCATTTTTTCATTCTTCAGACTGTCGACACCAGCCTTCAATTCAATTCTTTTCTTCTCCAGAGCTTTGGCAAGTTTTTGGAAGTGTTCATCAATGGACAGCTTGGTGTCATGAGCACTTTTCGCCACCATATCTTCCATCACTTGAACTTTTTTCATTTCTTCTGTAAAGTTTAACATTTTAACCTTACATCGAACCAGAAGCCAGTCGATAACTCTTCTGTGCGTCTTCAAGGCTTTCTTTACTTCAATGCAGTCATCCTTGCTGTGATACTGCAAGATGCATTCCTTGCAGAAGATTTCTTTGCAGTCTCGACAATAAATGGTCTTCTCTTCGGCATGCTCGATGCAAACTTTTGAGGCAGAACTCGTACCATATGGTACGGTCTGGGGAAGAGCGTCTTTGTGGTTGTGTTTTTGAAGACATGAAAAGCACAAAGGCATGTCACAGGTCTCACACTTTGTAGCCGAATCGTTTTCACCCCTCAATTCGCACGCAATACAAACGATAGATCTTTCCAAGTACGTCTTTTTCCGTCGGTTTTTCTCCATGATGTCTAAGATGTTGTTAATGAAGAAATTTGACTCCAAGGCCTCTACATTCCCATCTGGAACCTGAAGTGTGAAAATAAAGTCTATTTAGTATAAGTCACTAGCAGTCTATCTTCAATGCTCCGTTCTGAATGGATGAGATACTACTAGGCTATAAGTTATTTCCTACTAGTACATACACACCTATATATATATATACATACACTTTATTGAAAGTCGAATTTTAGAGTAGCTTAGTATACAAGCATATTTCTTCGAGAGAAGATAGCGAAAAGTGCCGGCTTTGAAAACCAAAACATTGAAATTGACTTTAATTCAAAACTTGTTGTATTTAACTAAAACAATTAGTCCTTTTGCCATAATGGGCTATTAAGCTATTGACTCAATATCCATTTGGGCTTGAGGACTAATTGTTAATAATTAATGGAAACTGAATGGGTATGCATTGAAATATATTAAAATAAGTGTAAGATGAAATAGTGTTTCTATAAAAAGCAGTTTGAAGTCTCGTCTCATCTTGACTTGTCGTCCGCCTATTCTTGTCATCAAACAGTTTTAATTGATAACAAAAAAAGCTATTAAAATTAATTTCGCTCTATTCAAGTTGACGCATATTCTACGACATCTCTTTCTTTACAATAATAAAGAATCGCTTTCTTAGGCCTAGGGCAAACGTCGAACTTCCCATGCACCGAACTTAATAACATCAAAGAATGTCGCCTCATTATCACCTGATATCCATTGTTTTTAATGAGTTCGGTGTATGGAAAGTTCGACGTTTGCCCTTGGCCTTACTTTATTAAATTCACTTGTGTTAATAATAAAGATATAGAAATATAGATAAGTTATAGTGCTTGGGAACGAGGTTATTCCGGGCGAAAGCCCTTGGAATTAAATTCGGAAAAATTAATTTCCGACCTCGCTGGGAATCTAGCTCAGCTGGTAGAGCATCGGTAGTACAATTCCGAAGGTCGTGGGTTCGATTCCCAGCGAGGTCGGAAATTAATTTTTCCGAATTTAATTCCAAGGGCTTTCGCCCGGAATAACCTCGTTCCCAAGCACTATAACTTATCTATATTTCTATATGTTCATGTATTTCATTAGTGCCATGCGGTCCACATATTCTCATCTTTGTGTTAATAATACTAAAAAGATTGTGAATGTCGGGGTATTCACTTTGCATTCGACGAATACTAGTTAAATATTCTCCTTTACTCCGTCGAAGGACTAGCGTCCGAAAAGTCAGTAACTTTTTTCATCTTTTCACGGTGTATAATTTACCTTTTTATCATTACAGTTAAATATTCTGTAACTTAACTGTCTGTAATTTTAGGAACTTTCTATAGTTTGTTATAGCACATGATTAGATAATTAGAATGCACTCTGTACTGAAGTATCTCGCTAATTCTTCAGCACTCAGTTATTTCTTTGGTGCATTTCACAATGTGTCAGTCGGAAAACTTATTTTCAAAATCTTGACGATAAAAATTTTCAAACTTTCAACAACTTTTTTGTTGTAACCTGTTTTCAGTTCGACCCCGTTGAGCTGCGCCGGCAATGCTGTACTTGCGATGGTGATTAGAGATGACGATTTTATTTTGTTTTCTTTTTTCTATTGCCGCGAATCATGTTACACGATTTTTTTAATATTTCAAACAATTTTCCAAAGTCAGGTGACAACACAATAGAACATCGATTCCCTAAAAGGTTCCAAATCCAACCCATGTACTGCACGATTTCTACCACAAAAAAGTTATCCAGAGTTGCCGCGTGGACAATGTTAATAATAGTTAAAATGATGAAATTTGAAGGAAGTAAGTTCGAAAATCGCGAAGATATGATTTTATAAATCGAAAATTTGTATGACAACATTCATGATTGTAGGCTTCTCAAACGTTTTCATGAAAAAAATTACACTTTTCAATATTCTTCTTTTCGCGAGTTTTATGGCTTGTTTCAGTCCTTACTTCACAATATTACTGATTTTGAAATGCTCTTTCCAGCTGCTGCAATATTGTTTTTCTGTGATACTAATTAAAAAATACCTGATGGTAAACTATACTTATTCCTACCCAAACATGACTGAATTAGTGAATATATATCTTTCAATGTTTTTGGTTAAAACTCAACTTTAATATAAAATTATGAAAAATATTCAATTCGAAGTGTAAATATTGATACCATTATAATCCCCACTTACCTCCATTGTAGTCCGACATTGTGGACATTTCACAACGTTCGTTCCTTCACTTCTTTTCAAGAGCTGTTTTATGCAGTCTTGACAGTAAGAGTGATAGCACCGAAGCAGTTTAGGTTTTCTATATTCCTCTAAACACACTGAACATTTCAGCTGCTCTGCTATTCCATCAGCCAACGATAGCGACATTCTATTAAAACGATACATTTTCAGCTCATTAGTATAAAATCACTTGCAGAGGAGATGACCTAAGATGTTATGAGGATCCTTCTAGGCCTTACTAGCTTGCTTTAGATTGTTATTAATTTTTTATGGTTATGATATTTATTTGAATTCTGAACTGGTCGACCAAATTTTCTTAATCAACCAAAAAAACAAACAAACAAACAAACAAACAAACAAACAAAAAGGAAAAAAAAAGAAGAAAAACCTGAAAGAATTTAAGTATATATATTTCATTTTCGCCTAGTAGGAAAAATTGCCGAAATGTTTTACTCAAAAGTACGACGCAATTTCGATTGAAATTCATTATTTTGAAACTAATGTTTTGTCAGTTGTTACGGTAACCTTGACAGTAGTTTTAAAACTTTCTATATTAGGACAGAATAGTAAATTTAAAATAAGCTAGAACGTAATATGATGAGTATTTTGAAGCCAAAGCCACGTTCAATTAGCATGATTGGCCATACTTAAGTGTAGGTAGTGAAAACGATAGAAATCATTTGGTAAACTTCACTGTCTCCGTGAAAAATAAATGACAAAATGCTTACTAAATTCTTGTGAAATAAGATCAAAAATATTCAACGTTTTGAAGTAAAAATGATGGAAATAAATTAATAAAATAAATGACAACTGAATGCTTACTAAATTTTCGTGAAGTAAAAACAAGCAAAAAATATTACTGGAATTTTGAACGTTAGACGTTCTTTGTAGAAACGAGGGAAGGAGAATCGAGTGGAAATCAAGGAAATCTTACCTTTTTATATAACAGAGCGAACTCACGGTGAGATTGCTTATTACTGATTCCTCTTCTAGAGATAATAGCCTTGTCGTTAGTCGCTTGGCCTTGAGTCCTACGTTCCACCGGCTGCAGTAAGTTATAACGAAGTTTGGCAAACTTTTGCGTCATTCAAATTGATTAATATCAGAATACACCCACAAAAGACTAGATACTTAGTCTTCTTGTTTCAACTCCAGGCGCATTTCGAGACTTTTTGTAGTTTATTTAAAAACGTTCCTTGAAACTGAAGCAGAACGTAGCGGGAGGTATTCCTTATTACTAAACAGTGTTTACGTAAACATATACCGAGGGCAAACGAAATCATTTTAATCTGTTAACAACCTAAAATTAAAATTTGACCAGTTAAACGGCTCAAGAAAAACTTGCGTGGGACTTCCTGACTTTATTACACGATGAAAATCATGTACACGGTAGATTCTCTAACTCCCGCGTAGGAGTTATTCATCAGCAAAATAAAACCGACTCTCCAGGAACGACAAAATAGAAAGACAGAGTTTCTGTTTGTCTACACAACACAACGATCTCTCTTGTGTCTCTGCTCACGATACAATCACGTCACAATACAATCACGTCGATACAATCAATTCTAAACACACTAGCGCGCGCTCAACTATATTAAAATAAAACTGAAAATTGTTTGTTCAAGTTCACTTGGCTACATCACATAAAAATTTACCTTACAAAGTATAGTATTTTACCTTATAAAGCTTGGCGGCTTGAAATTACGTCTTAGAAAAGTATGGAAAAAAAATTTTGACTTTCAGGGCGTGGCCACGTGACCTTGCTCCAATGATTTCAAATCAAATTTCTAATAAGCAATAACCTTGTGCACCCCATGGATTGGCTGTTGTGCGGGCGGTCGTGGGTTCAAGGTCCGGGCTGGGCAAACAATCTATGCTGGTTTTACTCTAAAAATTTTTGCAAATGGTTAGACCTTCGTCGTGGTTCGGATGACCACGTAAGATGGCGGTCTTGGCTCATTTAGGGACATTAGGGCATAAATAGGACTACTTGTTTGAAGACACTGGTTTATTGGAACCTATTAGTGGTGAGTTGCGAATAGCTACAGTTAAATAAATAAATAAACAGAGTTAGTCATTGCACAGCGGGGTAAATATTATTAATGGAAAATCGGTACTGTCTTAATTAATCAATCGCGAAGCATCCGAACTTATCAATTCTGATGACATACCGTTTGTATAATTATCAGTTTGATTTGGTGGTAAGTAGAAAATCTGGCTGTGATTCGTTTCTAGTTCCTCCTCGACCTTCAAGACGGAGAAGGCACTAGGAAATAGAATGTGAAGTCCGTATAAATACTAGCTTTTACAGAACAAAACCTTTGCCATTTTCGATTGGCGTGATACGTTTTTCGCGACAAGTGTCAACTGCGCTAGTCTTCGCAGCCGTCATTGGTTTCGGTCCCAGATCCTCACGGGCCCTCTGGATGCGCATGGTCAGAAAATCACGAACAACGGATCACCACTTGCACAATAGCATACGTAAGTTGAGGGAAATAAGTTCCCTTTACTAACTATGCTTGCACTAGGCAATGAGATCCCAACGAAAACAGAAGAACACTTTTATATCCCTCGCCGACTAAGTCAGTCAGTTCACATCACTTGCATATCTCATATGTCAGTATGTTAAAGCCAAAGAGAAGTTATCATACGAAAATTCTATGCATTTTCAGGTGATGCGCGTTTGCTACCATTTTCCCGCCAATTTCTTGAGCATGCGCAGTAGCTTTTCACGAAACCGAGGAGCAACGGGATCGAAAATGGGTATACTTAGTGCTTTTCTTAATTTATTTGTTGCGTGCCTACCTTTTTGCGGGTTAACAGAGACCACCAAAGCAGACTTGTCACTGGGAGGCTTACCTCGATGATTGCGGAGGCGTAACTGTCGTCACGTCGGTCCTTTTTTTTTTTACTTCCTTGGCATTTTTAGATATTTGGGGTGAGCCGGAATAGGTAAGTCGGTGAGCCGGGGGCAAAGCGTCACCACCTTAAGAGGTGTTTGAATATCGGATGAAAGAATCTTTCAATTGTTTGAAATAGCTTCAAAAACCATTAAAGATTCAAGATGAAAGATTAAGACGTGAATTTACAATATATCTGGGAGGCTTTGCAAACCCTACTCTATAATTTTTGGAGCAATGAATGATTAAATAATTTTAAAAGAGAAAGAGACACTAAATTTCCCCGTATATTTATTGACTATTTGTGTTTCTTTTTTGGGGGGAGAAAAAGGGAGGTTAAAGAGAAATGAACTATCTGTACCCTTGAAGCCCAGAGAAAAGTTCTACAAATTTTACACTGCTATATTCCTATACTTTGGTGAGGTTACGTAAAGTTGACACATTCTCAATATGGAGGGAACTTGAATAACTTCAATTTGTAAACATAACCCGGACAGCAGGGGTTCTGTAACTGGAAGGATATTTGCGTTAGCAGACTAGTGGGCTTTGACTTAGGGCGAGGAAGGGGGTGGGGGCTTATAATCGGATTTTTACGGTACTTAGTTAATAGACACCTAGATTTTTATTAATTTTGGAAGTTGCCTAAACGTTTTTAAAACTGTACACATGGCATCCAAAAGTACACCGTCTCTCTTTCTTGAATTAAAATGTTCAAGTTTGTGTACATTGGCATCAAATCTTTACTAGACTATAGCACTATTGTTTTGTATCTAAATAGATCCAGGGTTTTTATGAAGGGAGGAGGGGGGGGGGGGGGGTCTCAGGGGTAAATTTTGTGGGCAAAGGAATCCCAGTCGCATTTTTACCACAAGAAGCCCATTTGACCTCAGAAATGACAGGGGGGTCGCGACCCCCCGACCCTCCACCTGGATCCGCCCTTGCTACCTAACCGTTACTTTTTAAAATGAAGTTCCTTTTTGAAACAAAAGGTCTACGTTCACGTGTCACGTGTCAAGGGTTTGGTTTCTGAGTACGAAAATATAGTCCAAGTATGACATTTATTATTATTTTTATTAACACAGTCAAAACGTTTGGTTCAGGCACCAGTGTGGTTATAATTATTCACTATCAATCATTTACAAGGGTATCGTTATTAGGAGATAGGTCCTGGCGGCACACCCCTACCAAAGTTGGGGTGGTAGTACCCCCCATCCCCGGGAGATATCTGCAATCTTTTACAGTAATTTTTCAGTTATTTGTTAAGTTTTGTTAAAGGTATATTGACAGGCGGAGCGATACACACCTGTCACAAACGAGCGAAAAATTACAAACAAAAACAACTGTTATAAACATCTGGGCCCGGTTGTATGAAGGGTGAATATCGCTATCCAATGGATAAATCCTATCCAGTGGCAGGCCCGTAGCAGGGGTAAAACTAGTATTGGGGGAGTTCGTTTTGAATCATTTGAATGGTTTCTTTCAAGTATGTGCTTTTTCGCACGTCTTGTTTTGAGTTTTCATCATTTACAAATGCCAACTATGTGAACTTGTTTTGGAAAAATCAGGCCCCCCCCGGCTCCTTCCCCCGCTACGGGCCGGAGTGGATAAGTTAAGTCGATGCGGTTAACCAATTAATTTCTCCACTGAATAAGATTTATCCGTCGGATAGCGCTCGGATAACCCCGTCCTTGGTCTAATGACTTTATTCAAAACCGTAAATTACTACTTACGACAAAAGAAAGAAGTTTTAAATAACTGAGTAATCGAGGTCATGTCCAGTGGAGTAATTGTTACTGGTTGAACTAGTCTCCACAGCTTAGCCTCTGTGTCGTCACTTCTGGTTTATTATTTTGGTTCATTCAAAGAGGGTGTATAACATTACATTGGTGGCTAAATTACGGACAATCATCAAGAAGACATTGTAGCGTAAGCATCAATATTTGGATTGCAACTCGAACCAAAACAAAGCTGGGAAAAACGTTCCTCGAGTTATTTCAATTATATCTTGTAATCAAGGGATTTTTTTACGTTTGCTGAGCAAATCAAGGTCTCCTATGGTAAAATGGATTTCTGTTCTTCCGAAGGAAATATCTAATGCTGGGAATCCAGAATTTCGTGTTAGAGTATTTGCGAACAGCACTGACAGATATTCGGCATCCGTATCACATACGAGTGTCCTTAAGATAAAGTTAACCCCTTGGATTCTACAATTACGCCGAGTACACTGAGCTCTTCTTCAGTGAAACTCTAGAATGGATCTATCCAAGGACCTGAGTTAAACCGTGTGCTATTAACAAGAGAAGAGAGTTTCAAAGTCAAAGTTAAAGTCTCTGTAGAAACGGCTAAATGAAGGAGAACATCCTACTGAAGTAGTTCAAGCAAAGTTTGAAGTGATTTTTCCACGTCATCGGAGTCGAGAAGTGAAGGTTTACTCCCTGATTCCCCGCCGAATTGCGTGATTTACTAGTTGAGATAAATCTCTATAAATTGAAATACGTCATGAATGAAGAACATATCAAACTGCTAATTCTGTGGATTTTCTATCTTTCTTATATGCTATTAGGAACGCTTATTTTCAACGAACTTGAATATGACAACGAGCAAAGACAAGTAAAGTATTTCAAGGACCTCTTTGAAGATTTCTACTCCAAAACTAATGTATCTAAATCAGACATTGAAATGGCTTTGAGCATTTTCCGCGACTCTTATTCTCTTGGAATCGATCCTTCAGTACACTACCTAAGCAAGTGGGATTTGGCTGGATCGTTTTATTTCGTGGGTACTGTCATTACGACCATTGGTAAGTCACATTCATCTAAACGTGCTTAAAAGTTCCAGGAGTTAGATAATACGCAACGCCGATGGCTTTAAAATTTACTTAATTTTTTTTTTACTATTAAAAAGATCGGTACTGTGCACTACGTAATACTCGAAAGTGATGGAATAAGCCTAAAATAGTCCCAATTGTTTCATTTTTGTTACAGTGCGTAGTATCTATTGAATCCTGTCACTGAAATAAAGGAAATAGAAACTCTATCTGTGAAACAGTGAAGACAGTTTTTCAGCAAGTCTTAATAATTAATGAAGTTTTATCTGTTTGAAGAGGTCTAACGAAAAAGTTGATTAGCGATCTCTCCATGTACAAATTTTTGTACACCTTAGTTTCCGTTAAAGCTTTATTTACTCTTCCTATTGAATTCGACTCCAATTTGCCTTTCTAAATGTTTTACATTACTAGCAGTATTACACACTAATCTTACTATCTTCGCAAACATGCGAGAATAATATAAATATCCCTTGAGTTTTTCGCAAATTAGGATAGAAATGATAGGAATACCGTGATATTAATAAGTTCAAAGAGCATTAATAATCACCGACAGACTTTCCAATTTGGATTTGTCATGACATGATAGTCGATAATAGTTCGTGGAATGTTCGAGAAAGCGAGAAAGGTCGCTTTAATTCCAATGTCTTGGAAATCAATTAAATTTTTAGCTAAATTCCACCGAAGCAGATGTTTTTATGTTATTGTTATAGTATGGTATGAAAACTATGCTATTAACTATTGCTAAGTTTTGTTTCGTTGTCAAAATAAGTATCGTCAAGGTTTGAAACATCGGAAAGTTTTCGGATTTTAGTCTTCACGACTTCGGGTTTTGATAGAAATTTCATATCAGTCCCGGCACCACTCAATAGCTTAGCTGACCTTGATCGCCTGATACACTACAAGTCGTTAGATTAATACCGTAATCATTTCCACATCTGGATTTTATCCTTTCTCGTGTGTTCTAGTTGATCCGATCAATAGCTCTAGGCGATACTTTTTTTGACTGACTGATTTTGAAGTCTTCGGATCATCCGAAGTCCATAGATCTCATTACATCGTTTCCTCTGAAGTCGCCAAAAAATGGCGGGTACAACTTTTTTCATTACAATCTCGTTCGCATCTAGTATGCGGACTTCTCAAGTTTGTGTTTGAAAAGAGTGGTGATGGATGATTACCTATTACCGACACAGCAGGCGACTTATAGGGTTTGCAGGCGTGGCCGACAAACCCCTTTATAGGGCTTCTGCCAAGCTTCCGGATCAGTCAGTTAAATTCCTCCCGGGATAGCGGTGTCGGGGTTGAAATCACCAACGTAGCCGTAAATGCATCGCGCGACCATACGAAGCTTCAGCATTCGATGCCTGGAAGTATGGTCTCCGGTTATGTATGTATGTATTTATTTATTTATTATAAATCGGGGATAAAATCAGACTCTTTGAGCACATTCGGCGTATGTGCGTTAAACTGTAGATGTGGCTGGCAATTTTTCGCCGCCTATCAGAAGAAAAAAAACCGGATAACTATAGAGCTGTCATGCGAAGACCTTCGTTAAACGGACTTCCCCCTTCTCCCCCTCCCCCCGTCCCCCGCCCCCGTCCCCCCGTGTCCTTATTGTTCGTACTATAGAAAGAGGTTTGACAGTTCTGTTTAATCTGACAGGATTTGGGTACACAGCACCTGTGACAAGACTTGGTCAGATCTGCTTCATCCCTTACGCCCTTATCGGCATACCACTCAACATCCTGCTGTTCAATACCCTTCTAGAGCTAACAGTACAGCTATTCACCTTTTTTCTTCATCACTGCTACCGCTTTTGGCGGGCTGTTAAGCGACGAATCGCAAGACAAAACACGAGTTCGAGTTCGTGGGAACCAACTGCTACTTCAATAGCGTTCCTCTGCATGATTTCCGTAATTATCATCACTGTTGTTAGCGCTCCAATGTTCCTGTTTCTCGAAGGATGGTCATTCTTTGAATCTGTGTACTTTGCTGTTGTAGCATTCACAACGGTTGGCTTTGGCGATTTTGTTCCCAGTGGAGCTCACTCTGGGTCTGGTCAGAACTTAACGCTTCATTACAAGATCGGTAACTGGCTCGTAATCCTCATAGGTATGGTTTTTACCTACCCAGCAATGGCTGTAATGGCGAGCGTTTATAAAAATCTATTAAATTTTGTCTTCGAGAAGTGTCGAAAATTTATCGCCAAGAAGACGAATCGCGTAATTGATCGTCATGCTTCGTCGTCTACAGAACACGTAGGGGGGTGGACAAGGGATAGAGGAGGGTTAAGCGCGGAAGAGAAAGAAAAAATCACGGTTCGACACGTTTTGAAAACGTGGAAAGGATTAAAGAAAGAAAACAATATAGGAACGATAAATACTGTCGAAGCGTCGATACTCCGATCTCGACTTTCACCGAATAATCGAGGCGATCAAGAGAGCACTTCAAAAGTCGGCATAGCTGAAGGACTAGAAACAATCGATGAACTAGACGCAGCTGAAGCAAGGCTGACTAGAGAATATAAACAATTATTGAACGACATCAAAGAACATAGAGACTCGATTAACAATAAATCTGTACCAAATGATATGACTGCTACAGGAGAGAGCATTGGGATGACCAACGAAGGTATTAGTATAGCTATAAGCATTTGTTCTCCTCCTGTTAGTGAAAGGAAAGAGGTGCTTTCTTCACAATCTGAGACAACAAATCTATCGCCGTCTCCACCCAGTACGGACTAACACCCTCCCCACCCAGCTAGTATAGACTAAAGGCCGGCTTAGACGGTACGATTTTCGCCTACAACTATGATACAACACGCTCGCGCCATCCTATGACTCGAGTCGTAGCCGTGTAAATCAAGCCTACAACTCGCCTACGACAGACGCGAGCGTGTTGTATACGCTAGTTGTAGGCGAAAATCGTACCGTCTCAACCGGCCTTAAGACCGTCTTCACCCAGTACAGACTAATACCCCATTCACACCTAAACGTGTTTAGTTAAACTATGTTTTCATTAGGAAAAAATTTGAGAAACTGGAAACCTACAATATAATATGAAACTTTCTAAAATATTGTCACAGCAACACAAAGGATAGTTTACATGCATTATTTCACCAAATATTGTGCAGTGTTGGTGGATAGTTTTCCAAACCTGTTTAGTTAAACCACTTTTAAACATGTTTAAGCCTTGGTGTGAATGGGGTATAAGACTGTCTCCACCAAGCACGAACTAACACCCTCACCCAGTATACGGACTAAGACCGCGTCTCCACCCAGAATGGACTAAGACCGCGGTCTCCACCCAGTACGGCCTAAGACCGCGGTCTCCACCCAGTATGGACTAAGACTGCGGTCTCCAACCAGTATGGACTAACACCGCGGTCTCCACCCAGTATGGACTAAGACCGTCGTATTGTCATGATTTCTCTCCGTACAGACTGAGACAGGTAAATATAAAATTGTCACCAGGCTAGGAGAGATTGACCAATTGAACAATTGACTCTCGCAAATTTAAACGTACTTAACTTCAGTAACTACTTAATAATCAAAGCTCTGATCTAAGAAAATACATGCATTTTTTCCAATAACCGTACTCTAAGATGAAGTGACAATAAAAAATCTGAAAACTTTAAAAAGTTAAAATGGATTAATCATTAATTATGATTTATTAAGCATGTCACTAAAATTCAAATAAGAGTGTGGGCTCATTTGTGACCTTTCACGGTGGCAACAAGCGCAACTTGAGTAG
Organism: Actinia tenebrosa; assembly: GCF_029948245.1. Taxonomy (NCBI): domain Eukaryota; kingdom Metazoa; phylum Cnidaria; class Anthozoa; order Actiniaria; family Actiniidae; genus Actinia; species Actinia tenebrosa. Next base: position 1,659,892 of record NW_028292585.1, read on the forward strand.
CAACAGAGTGGTTAGCAGTACAAATAAAAACAAAATAAAGAAACACGCATTTTTTATCTCCAACTTTATTGAACGACTTTTTATTTAGTCGAATATTCAGCTTTAATTAACGGTGACGTCATTTCTTGTCTATTTATAGCACTTGAAATGTACGAGTTTGATGAAATCCACAAATCGCTTAAACTTGTAACCATGTATTGCATACGTATTTGTCAACATATGCACCCTTTCCTTTAGGTTATTCAAACCTTTTGAACAAAACGAGACGAAATAAATGTAAGTTAATAAATGTTGATGTAATTAAAGATTAGCCATTAGGGGACAAAGGAGATGTAACATTGGAAATATATCTCCTTAGACAGTCACGCAATCCACTGCAATGCTGACTCACCCCATGTAACCGCATAGCACAAAGTGTATGAGTCAAAAGTGTGCAAGCTACAAGGGGGGAGGTGGTCAGGATAATTTGAACAAAACATACACGACTTGCACTACCTTGTCTCCCAGATAATGACCGGTTACCCAACAGGTGTCGATTTTGAATATCAAAAATAGATTAACAGGGAAAACGGGAACAACAGAAAATATGGTTTCATATATAGTAAAGTCAAGTGAATCACTTCAATCATGCTATCTTGCTTCAATATATCAATGTTTCACCACTATTCATTCAGAATCAATACTAGTAAATCTAGTACACGTAGTGAGTAAGAGCGATGCGGTGTTGACCAAGAGCAGTGTTGCTGGTAAAAAACCTTCCGCATCGTACGCATGCATAATGCATCAGTTCCTCTGAATGTTGTTCAAGCCTCACGCGAGTTTTAAAGCTCTTGTAGCACACTCCGCATGTAAACATCACATTAGTAATGGTCCCCGGATCCCTGAGACGTCCTGTGTGTAGTGAATAAACTCTCTGGAGGAACTCGTATCTTTTTTTCTGCCAAAACTCTCGGGTTACGATTCCACAGATAGGACCATAGGTTCCCTTAGATGCCCGATCCTCGAACTCTTGGAGTTCTCGCGCTCTTGAGATAGTATGTCTACGACTTGGTACTAACTTCATCAAACTAGAACTTGAGGATCTCTTGGAAAGATTGCGGTTAATGCGGCTCTGACGATGTCTTCCTCTTGAGTTTCTGGAGCTACTGAGATGGTGTCGTGATTTGTATTCAGAAACCATGCAGGTTTTGTGGTAGGTCTGGTAGCCTGAGGTATGATGTTTGCTGTAATTTTCCTCGACACTCACTCGCATCTCATGATACTCGAAGCTTTCTTTTCGTCTTTTCCGAACCTTTCCTTCTGCAGTTCGTGAATTCCACGCTGCTTGAACACTGACTTTCTTACAGGGACTTTCCGTCTTTATCTGCAGGTTTGCTTGCAGGGTTGCTGACCCGTAGAGCAAGGCTGGGTACTCAAAAATATTCTCGACTCTTTCGATTCTACGCGTCTTGATAAGCTGGCATTGACCACTTTTCTCTAGCTGTTGAAACACCCAAAGTCTCCTGTTGTTCAAAGTATACCATTCCCACTTTTCTTGGTACCAAATAACGTCAATAAATGGAATATCATCAATCAAAATCTCTCCTTTCTGTAGTTGAGTCAAGGTTTCTTTCAAGGGAATGCTGTTGTCAAATCTTTCTTTCACGTATTTGGTAGTAAAGCGAATCTCAGACGGCTTTAAAAGCACAACATAAGAAAAATCCATGTTGGTATTAGACTTTATCTTGTTGTCTTTAAGTTTCGCTTTTTAAACTCGAAGTAAAAGCCCAATAATATTAGTTTTTGGCCTCAAAACAACATTAGTAAAGCAGACACAACTCCAGCGAGCGCACGTGCGAATGACAAGACGGGTGTCTGGGTAACGTAATCTCCATGTTGTTTATTGTGCACGCTCGTCCCATTAATCAGGGTAACTTTTACTCAATGAAAAAGTGAAGGAAAAAACAAATTAAAAATGTCCTCTTATCATTCATAGTGGGGAAAAAGTGAAGTCTGAAAGTAATAAGAAGTAAAACGCGTGGAAAAAAATGAAAAAGTAATGAATCGAAATTACATATTTTGTGCATAATTGGAATAGAATTTCACGTAACGCGAAGGCTCCAAATCCACACTTGTACGTAGCCCAATAACATTTTGTGTTCAGGTTTTAACACAAATTTCAAATGCTACCTAGCTATTTGATTATTTTCTAGACTTATGTGAAAATGGGGACGATCAATTTATTTTATTAGTAAAATATGAATTATTTTTCCACGTATTCTGACGGCTAAACGAAGTCGGGGACCTTCATTTTTTATTTGCTTATTACAATTATAAATATATACTCTAGATTAGTTGCATTAAATAACCTCTTCTATATGGCTAGATTTATTTATTTGTTTTATATTATTTAGTATCGTAATTAACATATTTTGTGTATTGCTCTCGATAAAAAACAATTACAAATGACAGTGTCTAACTCGAAAACTAAGTGTTAAATTAGACACTGACATTCTAAAAAATTAACTAATAACAAAAATATGAGGAAAGAAAAATGTAATTAACCGATTAATTCGTAATTAGAAGCTTAGTATTTTAAAAATGTAAAAAAGAATGTAAATAAAATATATTGTATTGTATTGTATTGTATTGTACACAGCAGTTATTGTACACTGCACTTTTGGTAATACTTTCGTCATCCAAAATTTAAAAATAATCTGACGATGTGATCTTTTGTCCATGAACGTTCTTAAAAGTGAAGAAACGATAGAGAGGAAAATACGAATAAAAGTTGAGTTACCTAAAGAATAACGAACAAAAAGAAGATAAGATAAAAGAGAAAACAGGGGGGGAGGGGTGGGAAAGTGAAAGAATTGTTTTTTCCCCTGCTGGGAGCCCTTTGTATATCTGGTAGAGCGCGGGGATTGGTGATTGGATGTTACACCATGAAGCCAAGATGGCGGTCGAGGAGTGGTTCCTACAGGAAGAAGGTTGCCTGCAGTTTAACGGCCGACCTACATCAATATCCTACTCCCCAACATCACACTGTTTCCTTGCTACGCTAGAAGATGGATCCATTGAAGTTTTAGACGTTAGTTCAGGTCGTACGTTGAAGCGAACCTATCTTGCAGGTACTTCATAAAAGTGAACATATTAATCGAAAGCATTTATACTGAAATACTATTTTCTAATTCTTATTCTCATAGAATTTTCTTCTTAGCAGACATCAGTGATAATATATGAAACTATAGACTGTTGCTATTTATGATACAAAACATATAAGCCTTTTTTTTTCACGTGACATCAACTTCTTCCTTATATACGTAGGTCTTAATTCCTTAATCTAAGTTATATACGAACTAGCTATTTTAATATGCTGGTTTTTATATTCTGTTTTATAGCTGATGGATTACTTTACTTGATTTTAGGGAGTAGTACTTCAGATTTTGGGTCCCTGCAATGTCGTTTTTGCCCTGGAGTAGAGAAACTTTTCGTTACTGATAGAAAAACAGTAGGCTTGAGAAAAGATTTGAATGGAGTTTTACTGTTGGACAGTATACTACAGGCACCGGTGGCTGAAGATTGCGATGCTCCTATAACCTTGGAATTAACCTTAGCTGATGTAAGTCAGTTATTTATTTAAAAATATATATATATATAAATCTGTTTAATTTTGCATAATATTTAGGAAATGTAGAACAGTTTTTCTGTGCTTCCTTCCATTATACAGCTCAAAGGAAGTGGCGAAAGCATAGAAAATAGTGTGAAAAGAAGCATGAGCCATAGGCTGATAAGAAAAAGACCCCTTGCACTAATTCTCAATTTAGCGGGTCCCTTGTCTTGAGAATTGACATCTATTTTATAAATATTCCAAAATCACATGGGATCTTGAAACAACTATCATGGAGTCATTTTAATATTACTATGAAAAAATGAAAAACCATAGTGAATTGAAAGGGACTGTTGATTCTTCAATTGCAAGTTATGTAATTGCGGTCTCTCAGGGGAGCATTTGTGCCATTTAACAAAAGATTTCTTATTAGCATCTATTGATACTCTATAGACCCCTTGTAGCCTGTCGAAATGCAGCTCTATTTGGAGGACATCACAATAATAGGTTTCCAATTCTCATGAGATTGAAATTCTTTTGTTTTGTCCTCCAAATTGAGCTGCTTTGACATCACATGCAAGTGGTCTATACCTGGAACTTTTTATGTTTTTCTGGGAGGACTGACGTAATTATGTGATGGTTATGGGGGGAAATGGTAGTTACAGTGCAACTACTGTAACCGGGGCCACTTAGGCAGTTAGACAAGAGAACCAATTAAAATGTAGAATGAAAACGATGCATTCCAACTTTGGGTAGTGTAGCCAATCAGAAAACTAGCCTGCACAAGAATTGTAATTTGACCCTGATGTTACTCGTAAACAATGAGACAGCCATCATCATTTTCTCATGAATAAAACTGTTTTTGTTTGCACAAGTAAATAATAAAAGCCCTAATTATTTTCTTGGATCATAAATTGAAGATTAATTAATACTTATTTGATACTTTGACAGGTGAAGCAGTTACATGTAGGGATAGAAACATGCCTGACGACAGCCGTTCCTCCTGTATTAGATGTGATGGAGACCTTAAAGGAACAGATCAAGGATGAAATTAATAAATATCAAAGCTTATTATCAGCATCTAATACCAGTGAATCATCATCATCAGCTGCATCAACAGGTTCTTCAAATGATGAGTCAGACAAAGCAGCCAAGGTACTGTGTGCATTTTTTTTTTGCACACCATTGAAAATACAGCCAATCAGAATGCAGGAAAGCTGTTGTATATTCAGTGGTATACTTCTTCCCAACAGACATTTTAGCCTTGAGGTTTTTAATTTTTGTGACATACCATTTGAAATTACCAGAAAATACAAGTGACTCTTGGGATATTCCATGGTATGCCACTCAAGGCTATTGTATAACTCGTATACACACATGTTTCAGTTAAAACGTTTAACGTCAACAGTTTAATTTGCATATTGTCTTGATGTTGTTTGGCTGATAAATTTTCCCAGCCAATGAGAAATGTGTGGCATTCTATATAACAACACATTATTAAACTGTTTGACGATTGTGACAAACAGCATCGTTAAGTGCTCAACCTGAATCTGCTGTATGTGTTGCATAAAGAAAGTGCTAAAATGTGAAACATTCTCTTGCATTGTAGCCTTCCAGTTTCACGTAGAGGTGTTTTTCTTAAGACTATGCAAAAGCAGATTAGGATTCTCTTATTGAGTTTTATATTCCCTTGTTGTAAACAGTGGGTTACCTGTAAGCTTCGACTCCCTGCTGGTGCACTTCTTTGTGCATTTGACGGCATGGTTACCTCACTGCACAAGAACAACAGAACCAGTTCCGCTTTGCCTATTGCATCAGCAATGCTTGCAAGGGTTATGGCACTCACAGGTACGTCTGTGCTGGAAAAGAAAGGACAACCAGTCTATAAACAACTGATGTTTGTTGAAGCTGCTCGAAGACAGACATTCTCTACTTGGCCACACACTGATTATAAGTAAGTGAATCATCATTGTCATCATCACCACCACTACCATCGTCATCATCATCATCACCAACACCACCATCAACATTATCATTCATTACACACCACCACCACCACCATCATCATCATCATCATCATCATAACCACCATCACCACCATCACCACCATCAACATTATCATTCATTACTAGCATTGCTACCACCACCATCATCATCATCATCATTATGACCATTATCCTAATTACTACATGTATTGCTACAATCATCACCATCTTCATCACTAGCACTAACATCATCTTCATCAATCATTATTATCACCACCATCGTTGTGTTTATTATCACCACTCATGAATATCATCACTCACCACTATCATCATTATTCATCATCATCATTTCATCCTTCTACTTATCCTAATCATCACCTACCTCACCATCATTATCACCTCCATTATCATTCATTAGCATACATCATCATTATCAACACCATCATCAATATTCATTACTACCATCATCATCACTACCACTACTATGAAGCTAGAAGCTTGAAGTTGAAATGTCATATCTGTTTGAGAGTTTCTTTGTTCATGCACGTTTTTTTAAATTTTTTATTTATTTTCAGAGCAGGATTATGCAAATAAAAAAACATGGATGAAACAAAAAAAGTAGTGAAGTTATATCTGTTGTTATGATTGCCTGATTAAATCTATTAATTTTCATTGAAGGTGGGCCTACCCAGAAGCCATGGCTCAAGCTGGTTTCTACCATCAGGTTTGTGTTATTTTGTTGTCACTACCATCTCTTCTAGGATAAAGAAAAATAGTCGCCAAGGAATCCCTCAACAAGCTCCAAAACTCCCATTTTTATTTGTACTATCTTTTTCCTTGACAGCCAACATGTACTGGAGATGATAGAGCTATGTGCTTCACATGTAGTGTGTGTCTTGTGTGTTGGGAGCCAACAGACGAACCTTGGTGAGAACAAATATGTGTTAACCATTTCCTCTTAGATCAGCCCAGTTTCAGTTAATAGATTGTCTTTCTGTTGATTAGGTCTGAGCATGAACGCCATTCTGCAGAATGTCCATTTGTCAGGGGGGACCGGACAGAAAATGTTCCCATGTCAGGTAATATGATTGTGGCGAGGGGAGGGTGACAGTCATGATTGTGGGGGCGATGGTGATGATGATGATGGTGGTGTTGGTGATAATGATGGTGATGATGATGATGGTGGTGTTGGTGATTATGATGATGATGATGATGGTGCTGTTGGTGATGATGATGATGATGCTGTTGGTGGTGTTATTGATGATGATGGCGATGGCAATGATGATGATGATGCTGTTCGTGGTGTTGGCGATAGTTATCATAATTTGTTTCTCATTTTTATCTGGTTTGGATTTATTTCAGTAAGTCTAGCCACAACTCCTGCTAAACATCATGGCAATACAAAAACATCAAAGGTAATGCCCACTGTATTCTGTTCTTGTTCCATTCTTCCAAGTTCTTAGTTAATTTCTCTATCACCTTATATCTCTACAGATCACTAGTATTAGTTCAAGTTCTTGTCCTTGTTTAATGGCTACTAGCACTAACACAGGGCACATCATTGTATGGGACCTGTCTGATCAATTAAAGGTAACTGTTTGTGGCTTGTAATAACTAACATTCTTGATGATGTTGATGGCGATGCTTCAATGCTGATGATGATGTGACCAAGCACGGGTGATGTAGTGGTGAGATCGCTTGCCTCTCACCATTGGAGCTGTGTTCGAATCCCGGTCTCGGTGTCGTAAGTGAGTAGAGTTGCTTGTTGGTTCTCTCCTGTGCTTTGAGGATTTTTCTCCGTGTTCTCTAGTTTTCCTCCCTCCATATAAAATTGACTTCTAAACTGATTCCAATTGGAATCCAGTGGAAGAAGAGCCACTCTCTGGAATCCACCGTTAATCCCATTATTTCTATTATTATATGAAGGCGAGGGTGAGGGAAGATGATGATGATAATGATGTTGATGGTGATGATGATGTTATTGTTGTTAATGATAACTATATACGCCATGTTCATAATGTACATTATATACACCATTTACTTTATGATTTAATTATCATTGTTTCCACAAGGTATACTCACAATTCATGGTAGATTCAGAATCGAGTTCAGAAGGTAAAGATGAAATAAGTCATGAAGCACCTCCACCAGTCCAGGAAGCTTGGCCAGAACCTACTGGTAGTTTGGACCAGGAAGAACAGAACATTGTGGTTGATGAAACAATACAAGGTGATGTTCCAGGGGATATCACTGCCGTAACGCAAGAAGATAAACTACCAAAATCTGCAGAAGAGAATGAACAAGCAACTGAAGAAGAGACAAATCAGTCAGGAGAAAGTAGTGGACTGGTGGAGGTACATCGTGCACCAAAATCTGCAGAAGAGAACAAACAAGCAACTGAAGAAGAGACAAAACAGTCAGGAGAAAGTAGTGAACTGGTGGAGGTGCATCGTGCACCAAAATCTGCAGAAGAGAATGAACAAGTAACTGAAAAAGAGACAAATCAGTCAGGAGAAAGTAGTGAATCTCCTGCTAAAGAAACAACTGATGTATCCAGAGATGATGGAATCACAAAGGAAGATGATGTAGCTGATCAACAGAAAGCAAGTGAATCAGAAGATGTCCAACATGATGGAACTGTAATCAAGGAACTTCATGATGAAGATGTTGATGCAACAAAATTTTCACGTGCAGAGGAAGCAGAAGAATGCATCGAAGGAATAGTAGAAGAACCACATTTATCTGAATCTAAGGATGAAGAGAGTAAGTAATGAATTAATAGACGCCTTTTGAATTCCAAATTACCGCTGTGTTTCTTGATTACAGACTCATTTGCACCGGGTTAGCCTTGAGTTTGTGCAGAATATTCACATGTTCCAGTCAAGGTCCGTCGAGTTTCAAAATGTTTGTATTGTTGAAGTTGTGCATTCTTTACTTTACCATTGGTATTTATGAATATTTAAACACTGATATGAGGCTAACCCTGTGCAAATGAGTCTGTAATCAAGGAACACAGTGGTAATTTGGAATTTGAAACTGGTCTATTCTATTTAGCAGCCAGATTTCAAAATTCCAATGGTGTTTTTTGCACTCATACTGTACCTCTATTAAGTGGGTAACTTCAATTAAGAACATTTTAACTTTCATTAATCAAATTTTTAAACTGTTGGTTATAACTATTTAACTTGTTTTATGTTCATTTTTCAAAAGCACATGGCGAAGATTCTGAGTCTGCTAATAACAACCCCCCAAAGCTACCCAGCATGCATGTGACTGCCTCGGCAATTGTTTGTCCACCAGACCAAGATCACCAACATTTGAAAAAACTGTATACTCAAGAACACAAACCTGTCTTGATAGCTGGCATAAGTCCTTGTCAAAACCACCAGATGGAGGCAGATGCTGACAAAACACCTTACCTAATGCTCTATGATGTCTCGGCAGAAAAAGTTCCAAGTACGACCTTAAAGGATAAAGAGGTACAATTTAAACCAGGACCAAAGTTAAGCAGTTCACAACCAATGGGAAGTCAAGAAGATTTGTATAGTGTTCTTAGCAGCGACGAAGATTTAGAACAAGATTTTTTACCAATGATGCCAGCGAGTAATACCCTATCATCCCTGATGAAGAAGTGTGCGGCAGCCATAAGTGGAAGGTCGGAGCAACAGGATGAAGAATCGTCAAATTTAAAGCGTAGGAATATGATACAAAAAATTAAATTACCAAAGGAAGCATTAGAGATGGACAGTAGTATATCACAAATTATACCATGCCTGGATGGCCATCATGTATTGGTTGTCGTTCACTTCAGAGAATTGAAGAGTGCTGGTGAAATATCATCTCAGGGAGAAAATAATTTGTACTTTGATCATGAAACGACTCCGACATCCTGTCAGGTTTGTTTGGATGAAAAATTGAATGAAAATATTTCTTTTTACTTGAGGAATAAAGAGTCAGAGGGATGTTTACTTTTACTATACAGACTTTTAATAAATGAGAATAAAGCGCCTACACTCTCGGAACCTTTAGTATGGAAAAAACTATCCTCAAGTAATTCTTTATTCAATGTTATTGGACTTCCTGTAGACAGTTCGGAAAACCTGGACTTCTCAAAAGGATCGCTAGCAGATGAAGGCGATATAATCTGTAGCAGCCAGGATGATTCTGTATGCAAAAGCCGATTTGCTGGTGTGACGCAGGATGGGAGTATTTTAATTCTTGATGCTTGTTCATTGAATGTGCTAGCAAAGTTTTGTCTTGGGAAAGATAAACAATTAGACAATGCTTTTAATGATCTTGTGTATTGCCCTGGGATAGACTGCTTGTGTTGTTCAACATTCCAAGGATATTTGTACTTTTTGAGTCTTGTACATAATACAGAAAGCATAGATTCTGGTGCTGCGGCTAATGGTCTACTAAGTGGTGCTGACTCCTTGATTGGTAAGTTTAGTTTACTGTAAAACATGTCGTACTCCTTACCATTGTGTCATTCTCTTGACGAATATTTCATTAATATTTTTAATTTGCAGTCAGGGTTTATATTATTGATAGTATTTGTTTGTGGGTTTAATTATGTTCAGTAGAAGTTATGACCATTTACCAGTGGCCTTTGTCAGTAAAAATGATGGCTTGCATCGCACGATATCCTGGCATTGCCCTCCTTAGGATCCTTAATGATCTTGTGCAAAATCTTGCAGGATCTTTCACGTTTTGGGACAAGGTTTTTGTCAGGATCTTGTTATGCCTTGACCATGGCAGAGATACCTAAGAAACTAGACAAGATCCCAGCAAGATACTGGAAGATCTTTAAGAATCTTGTGCAAATCTTGCAGGTTTTGGCAAGATTCTTGTCAGGATCATGTCATGTTCATGCCATTATCCTGGCAAGAATCTTGTCATGACCTTGCCTGAAGTTACATGAATCTAAGCAAGATGTTCAACCTGGGTTTCTACTGCACCACTTGCCTTTTTATACAAGTATGACTACATTAAAACTCCCCTCCCCCGCCCCCCTCCAAACACACACTCACACTATAACTACAAGTTTATTACAAGATTTCTAAAAATCTATGTATTCATTTCCACAGAATCAATAAGTTTACCAGAAGATCAGACAGTCCAGAATTTACTCAATTTATTACAGAAAACTGAATTTGAGAATCTCGTGCCAAGGTTCACAGCTATTGTACCTTCTGCATGGTCGGAAATGCAGCAGGAACAGCAGCAGAGACAACACCCTCAACACCTCCATCAACAGAGCCTGGGAGATGCAACACTCCACACCAGAACATGGAAACTACAATCAGAAGCTAAAAAGTTAGTAGAGTCTTGGTATTAAACATGAAGATGGATATTGGAAAACAGTATGGCTATTTTAATCGAAGTATTATGATCATCCGGGTGGATGTAGTCCTGAGAAGGACTGTTTGATGTGACTGACGTTTCGATAACCTGAGCGAAAGTCATCTTGTCAAAACGTCAGTCACATCAAACAGTCCTTCTCAGGACTACATCCACCCAGGATGATCATAATACTTCAATTAACATTCATTCTCGTGGGTTCAGACCGTTCTATACAATAGTATGGTTATCCATTATCATGCATGTTATTAGACTTACTCCAAGTCAACCTCTCTGAAACTTGAAAAGTCACGATTGAAACAAGCTAAAACTCGATGAGGGCATCATGAGAGATCCACTTATCCTTTTGCAGGATTTTTATTTTTCTATTTTGCATTGTATATCTTTAGTGTGTGCCAAATTTTTGTACACTGATAAAAAGTGCACACATTATTCAGTGGCCCATTTTTGGGTAGCTAAAATTGGCGTGAAACAAGATGAAAAGTCCTTTTTCCAGTGCATATGATCCCCGGGGGTACTCTTGCCCGTTTAGGTTAGGGATGTGCCACTGAGCCCTCTGAATCCCGACCGTGTTCCAGAGTAAAAATCGCTGAAATTCATACTTTGTTCCAGAGCAAGATTGCTGAAAACCCTGTTCCAGAGAGGAGAGAGCGTGATTTCATATACCCTGTTCCAGAGCAAGCGTGATTTTATATACCCTGTTCCAGAGTAGAATCGCTGAAAACCATACCCTGTTTGGCGGCATGTACCCATATAGCGAATATTTGGGAGTACCCCCCCCCCAGGATATGATCCTGATTGAGCTGCATGCCTATGCTCTATTCAGCTCACGTAAACAAATTAAAGTATGCAATTCTTTTTTTCATAGCAATTCAAGTGGAGAACAAATCTTTGAGCTTCTTCTTTCAAAGCAATGCCATGTTGGCCATGTCGACATCAAGTTTTCTCTGAATTCTTCAAACGAGAATTCCTCAATAAAGGTTTATTTGTTAAAGCCGTGGTCTCTTAAGTCGTGGCAACAGGAGAATGCATCCTCTGGTAGTAAGAAGAAAGTGCCAATTCTTTCTGCGGCAAAGGAAAATGGGCATATTTTATGTGGACCAATAGAACTGGAAAGGGGTCTGCACATGAGAATAGCTCTAACATGTCCTGAGCTTGTCAAAACAAGACATAGGATTCTACTTTTGGTATTTGAATCAACTCCACAAGTTAATTTGGAAGAGATTTCTGTGACAGTGCGCCGATTCAAGTACAGTCCAAAGCCATCATCTTTCATGCAGTATACTGTGATGCTTGAGGAACCAGCTTTCCATCAACGGCTTTTAGACATTGTTTGCTCGCCTGCACAGGGAAAAGCTCTGTCAGAGAAATCAAGGAAGTTAGCCCTTGATATGTTGTGCTGGATTGCAGGAATCTGTGTCCACACACCGATAAGGTACATTATTTTTTACCATATATTTTATATACTTTAGGCCAAGAACGGCAGACAAACACTCCCTCTTCACTCTACTCATAATATTTGAATAGATTTAATATATTTATGGAGAGAATAATGTGACAACTCAAAAACTACAAGCTTTTAAACTTTTGTAGTTTGTACCATATTACCATAATACTCCTTTCTCTTTCTTCAGGAGGAATAGTCTAATTCATCAAGTCCAGAGAAGGCTAGCAGATTTAATTCCTGTGTGTTTTCTACAATCCGGTCGTACAATTGCACATCAGTGTAGTGTTTTATTACTGTTGTGTGCAAGGTGAGTACAAACACAGGACTATGATGGTGATGGTGATGATGGTGATATGAAGAAGATGATGATGATATGATGATGATGATAATGATAGTGCCGATGATGGTGGTGATGATGAGCATGACTGCGATTGGTATATAATGATTATGATGATAATGATAGTACTGATGATGGTGGCATTGATGACAATGATGATTGTGACTATTATGATGGTGATGGTAGTGATGCTGATGGCAGTAATGTTGATGTCTTTCATAATAACAATAACAGTGGTGATGGTGATGATGGTGCAGGTGATGATGATTTTTACAATGACTTACAAATTTCTTGCACGCTGATTGGTTAATTTTTATCATCAATAAGAGGACAGACAGATAAAGCTGACATCAATGAGTGCATGCTCTTTCCGTTGGTTGTTTTGATCACTATGAATGAGAAGTTTTTATCGTTTTTGTTATATTGTAAAAAACAAATAAACATCTGATTTTTGTGTCTGTCATGGCATTGATGATAAATTTTGTTATCACATTGTCAAAGTAGTATATGGATCCACTTGGCTATACCTTGTGGATCCACACTACTTTGACAATGTGATGATGCAATTTATTGACACATAAAAAACTGATGTCAATAAATATTTGTTAAGGTGATGATGATGACAACTCTAATCTCTTTATCATTAATCAATCATTACTTCTTGATACACATCAATGAATTTCAGTCACGACCAATTCACCCATTCCAGTCACATCCAAGTAACATCCTTTATCTCAATAGCATCTTTTTGAACAAAAATTAGTTGTAAGAATCTAAACATCCACAGAGTCACCTATAGAAACATGATGTGTACAGTCCTTTGAAAAACTTTTGTCCCTGACCAGCTTCACAGGATCAGACTTCAACCAGTTCCACGATCAAAAACTTTTTTTTTTCATATTTTTTGTTGCAACATTTTGAAATAGAATCACTAGTTATGAAGAATAAAATAAAAATCATAGGACAAAAGCTGCAAATTCGGCATAAAAAACGTATAAGTTCTGTACGATCCAGCCATTCGAAGTCCATTCCATTTCATCTACGTACGGTTCCTGATTTTCCAAAATTAAAAAACACTCAAAATTCAGGCTTTTAGAGAAGGAAAACAAGTTTTAGAAGTTGGGCATGTTTTTACTGTACATTAAGATTATCCATGGCCTAAACTAGAGCAAATGCTAAGTCATTGAGTTATTGTATTACAGGCAGTCAAACTGGGATGCAAAGTTTGGTTCTCCCATCAAAACCCCTCCCAGCACAGATTTAAATCAACGGTGAGTAGTCAACACATCCTTACATCATCTATTGATATCATGATAAGGATGATAAGGTCATGCAGTTCAAGATATTATCCATACTCTCCCACAGAGGAATTTGGAATTTCCAAATTTTAGGGGGTAGGGGGTCTTTAACAAAATTCCTCCGTGGGGGGAGATGGGTATAGATAATTTCTGGAATTACACAAGTTATATAATAATTTTACAGTAAAGAGAATAATGCATTTGATATTTTTCTCTTATTCTCTCTACTTCATTATACACCAAAGGCATAATTTATTACTACAATGATAATTTTACATACAACTGGCACTGGAACGATTTCCCAATAGACCAGTTTTGAATTCTAAATTACCGCTGTGTTCCTTGATTACAGACTCATTTGCACAGGATTAGCCTTGTATCAGTGTTTAAATATTCACAAATACCAACAGAAAAGTAAAGAATGCACAACTTCAACAATACAAACATTTTGAAACTCGACGGACCTTGACTGGAACACATGAATATTCTGCACAAACTCGAGGCTAACCCTGTTCAAATGAGTCTGTAATCAAGAAACACAGCGCTAATTTGGAATTCGAAAGGGGTCTATTAAGGAACACAGATGTATTATTTAATACTAATTTAGAAACAACTTTTCTTAACATGTTTTGCCTGCATCCAGAAGGTCATGGGTACTGATTCCTATAAGGGACTCTGATTTTTTTATCTTCAGAGCTCTTCTTTCACTGACAAGTGATAAATTATTCTATACTTCTTTCCTAGCTTATAAATAAAATTTCATCAAGTTTTTAATTCTTTGTTTTTAGCCAACCAAGTCTGGACAGAAAGGCTGAACATTTTAAGCTTGAGAAGCCATTTAGGACCTCTGTTCTGCTAGGGATCCTTCAAGTGCTACCGACCACCATCCATGCCTCATCAGCTGGGGGACTACATCATCTGTTTTCACTGCTAGTCGGATATGCGGCCCTTGAAGATATCAAGAAAACAACAGATGTTTGCCAAGAACTCTTGACAGAGGTGTCAACAAAGATGGATTCTTTGACGTTGCATTCTCACACTGCATTACAAGCAAGGTATAACCTAGCCATAAACTTAGATTACTTTCTGGGGTTTATGTTGAAGAGCAGGTGGTGTAGGGAAGAACTGGTGGTGTAGCAGGGAAAGTGCCCGCCTCTCACCAAGGCAACCTGCAGGGGAAATGTGGTTTGGGGTTTATGATGACGATGTTTCTATGTATCATTTTGGTTTGGCTGCAGTGGGACTGATAACTTTTCCCTTTCACAAAACATAAATCATTTTTTTAATCATCTGTGCTGTGATTGGTTGGTCAGTTTGTGCTGTGATTGGCTGTTTCTTTGTTATGTCTATTCAGAGAGTCTTTTTATTGTCAGTATCAAAATCATCTTACCTAACCATTTATAATATCTTTCTTCAGGTATGGTCTGTATGGATTACCATTTGAGCCAGTCCTCTTCGACTTGACCATTCCTCCTATTGCCGAAATGTCTGTCCCATGGACTGTTCCGGCAGCACCATCATCTTCACAAGATGCAAGCTATTCAGTCACACAGCCAAGTTATTGGCCTAGTACTTCTAAACAACAAGTTACATCTGCAGTTACCACTAAACCAACTCCTGTACCTTCAAAAACTACTGCAGCTGTTGGTTAGTTAATATTAGCTGTTTATTTCAATTATAGCGAGGGTTAAAACACCCAGTTGCATATAGCATGCATGATAGTGTGGACCTGTGATGCTCTTGATGATGATGGTGATGACTAGTGATGATGATAATCATTTGATAATAACAGATGATGAAGATTGAAGATGGTGATGGTGACCATAAAGTAGTATGGTGATAAAGTTTGCTAGTGGTGGAGGTGGTGATGTTGGTGGTGGTAATATGATGATGATTATGGTGATGAAGATGATGGTGTGATGATGATGATGGTGTGATGATGATGTTGATGATGGTGTGATGATGATGTTGATGATGGTGTGATGATGGTGTGATGATGGTGTGATGATGGTGTTGATGATGGTGTGATGATGATGATGATGGTGTGATGATGTTGATGGTGGTGTGATGATGGTGTGATGATGATTTTGGTGATGATGATGATAATGTTGTAATGATGATGATGTTGATGATGATAATGGTGTGATGATGATGGTGGTGGTGATGATGAAGATAAGGAAGTATCACCTATGTATTTGTTTCTTCATTGAAGGACTTCAAGATCTAGAGAGCAACACAGACAGTTCTCAGTATATTTCATCACTTGTTCCTCACCAAGGTCTACTAGAGGTTGAACCATTACATTTCAGTTGTACTTCAAGCAGTGACGGAGCCAGAGTAGAGAGGTCTGAGTCAACCCCAGTGGTATCTGTGCCAGGGTTATCAACCACTGGTGCTACTAACAGCCAGTCATATGCTTCTATGCTTCCATCGGTTTCTGTCTCAACAGCACCAGATGTTGAGTTTTTGAAGGTTTGTGAACTTTGCTTCTGTTTTGGGTAAAATGAACAGGGCATAAAGTAATGGCCAATCAGTCACAGGTGTAGTTTTAGCTCAGTCATATCATTGTATGATGACAGACTGTTATTTTAAGCCCTGGTTGTAGCTTAATGTAGTACTGCTCTTGTTGTTACTACTAATGTTACTTACAGAATCACTGAGGTTATAACTGTATAAGTTCTCACCTCTGTCAGTAAGATGAAGAATTCATTTTCATAGTCTGTATCCATAATTTACATGTCAGTAGAGTTGTTTGGTTGAGTAGGCAACCATGTGAGGTTTAGCCCTGAGGAAGTTCACTGTTTCTTGTCAGTTCTCTTCTGGATTCCATTCTCACTGAATTTCTCTTTTACCCAAGCAACATTACACCCAACTAGCCAAGCTGCATCTACACAAACAAGAACTAGAGAAGCACAAACAGGAACTAGAAGAACTAGCAATGTGGTCCAGTTTCCCTAAAGTCATTCCAAACCCTGTGATGGAAGCAACCGACCCTGGAGGGAATCACTACTATCATTGGCCAGAAGGAAGCTATTATTACCCGCAGCACTCCTCTGGAGGTTCTGTGAACCTGTCGCTGCAGAAAAAGATGATGAATAAGAAGGTGGAGACCAAAAAGGGCTCACATTTGCCTTTGGTTCATGGTCAGCAAAGTCAGGTACTTTCATTTAAGGTTCGAAATTTTTTATTCCAGAATAATTTTTTTTACTATTTTTTATCAGCAGTTATCTTGCGTTTGAGTTACAACTTTAGGTTTAAGTTTGAAACTGTAGATTTTTCCATTAAATTCTATCATTCCAACTTTGACATTCTTTTCTTTATTCATATCTTTTACCTTGAATAGTTCCCAACCTTAATTTTTCAGTTTACATTGACAGTTTATTATTTTAATTTATTATATAATTACCGATGAAATATCTATTTTTCTCTATTTCGAAAAATTGATATCTTCACACGTGAAAATAACATGTTATTTTCACGTGTGAACATAACACCATTGTGATGGCTATTCAAAAATACACGGAAAGAATTGCCTGAAAAAGCCAAAACATCATTGATAATTATATAATAAACAGAATACTACATGGCCGCTTGGAGATACAAATTTTATCTTCGAAGATAAAATTCGTATCTCCGCGCACCCATGTAATATCCTCTATTTATTTATTTATTTTATGAATTGGTTTTTGTCTTTTTGCTTTGCTCTTGTTCAATCTCATTTATTTTCATTTTCGTCATTTCTGTTTTCAATTTTTATTTTATTCTTTTCTACCCTTTTCAGTTACCTTTACCACAAAGCCTCATTATAGAGCGGCTTCATTCTGGAGCAAGACACCATGTTATTCTGGACTTTGGATCTGTAGTGGAAATTACAGATATTATTATTCCAAGTTGTTCTGACTTATCGTCACTCTCTATTGATGCTTGGTTGGAGGGCGAGGAGAAAGATGCCAAGAGGGTTGCCATAGTATCAGACATTGGGAGCTGCGGCTGTGTGCTAAAGGACTTGCACCCTCCCCCTGTCTGTCAGTTTGTCAAGGTAAGACATGACATGTAACATCCATACCCTAAGACATGATCTACCCCAACCTATTATCCCTTACCTATCGTGGGAAGGAGGGGCAATGCAGTCTTGACAGACACAAAGACTTGCCTAAAATGAAAACAACAGACTTTAGAAGAGAATATCTCACAACAGAGGACATTTTCAATCCTCCCTTAAAGCTGCTTCTCCTTACAATGCTGCAGCTCTATAGATAACAATATTTTTTATTTTACTCAGCTGACTGTCGTTGGTCGACCACGCAGCAACGCCAAAGTGAAAATGAAGATTGGTGAGTTTTATGGCAGGCCACACTCATCTACTTCAATAGAAGCCCTTGAAGAGACCTTTGAGCATCGGTTACGTGCTCTGGAGAACATGTACGAGGAAGTTCACTGTCACTACAGCCTTGCGTGCAGCAAACTGGAGTCATTACTCGACAACTCAGACGACAAAACCAAAATTCAAAGTGTGTACAACAAGTGCATCGACCTGCAGCTTCAGCTGAATTTCGTTCATCAAGCAATCATGCGGGTACAAACCCAGCAGGTACAAACATATGGGTCCCATATTGAAGCAGGTTATGATCAGGTGAGAGTATTATGTACCTGCCTAGCAGAGACCCTAGTGGCACTTGCAGCAGTCAGCCCAGATGATAGAGGCTTCCTTGCAAAAGCAAGCAACCCAACAGATCTTCAAATCAAGACATCCTCACTCCCTAGAGACTTGTGCGAAGTCTTATTTAAGAATATTTTTATTCATGGGAACCCTGTGTTGAGAGTGCGTGTGGCAGCTTTGTTACTCCACACGTCTTGTACCAAGCCATGGTGGGGAAGCTTCCTGGCTGACATTCTCAAACAGTTCTTCTCATCATCTCAACAGACTGTCTTCCCACAAGAAAGGTTAGTAAGCTATTTTTGTTACAGGATGCAAATCTGTCCTTCAGGGAAAAAACAGTTTTTCTTTTTCTTCTAGGGTGTTTGTGGTGTTATCACTTCTCGTCCAGCAGTCTCCTGATGTCATGCCAGTCCTGAAGAGCTTGCTTCGTCTTCTTGATGAAGTGTTGTCAGGCCAAAGCAAGCTTGGACAGGTTGATACCCAAAATATTGACATCTCTCTTGTTGGCTGGATAGTTCTTTTACTTGCACACATCTTGAATACTTGTGGTGTTGGTAGAATCCAGAGTTCAGGTTAGTAGTTAGTTGTGCTTCATGCAATTTGAAGTATTTATATTCCCATTTTGCACTTGTACATTGCATAATAATATCGATAATAATCCAGAAACGTTGCACAAGAGTTCAGTTGCCAAACCAAACTTGCTTATCTTTATAGACCATATGAAAAAAGGTGTGTCCCTTAATATACCTTAGTTCATCAGTTATAGCAGACAAAAATTCCAAAATTTCAGTGTAGTAACATTAAATGATAAAAAAGCTACAGCTGTTTGAAAGTAGAAAGGTTTGTATGTAAACAACCAAGGGCCTACCAGCCTCACTATAATGTTTTCGGTACATTTCAAATGCTTATAACCATGTTTAACCAAGAAAGTCCATGTTAAAGTTGAATGGAAATGAGGATGATTCTGCATAAAATTTAGAAACTTCTCCTAGGTGATAATTTCTATACATTTTTCTCAATAATTATCTACGATCATGAATAACTATGTTTTATTGTTTTGCAGACTCAGTCGGTGGAAGCTCAACGAGTGGAGCAAGTTCAAGCTCAGCCAAGCCATCTATCTCCAGCTCCTCTGATAAATGGGACTTCATCGTCCCTTCCCCAGCTACCCAGACATCCCAGCAATCAACGAGCTCCATGGCCCGACAAAACCGCCACAAGCTGAGACGACAAATCTCAATCCATGAAAAACAATTGCAGGAACTTCAGAAACAGCAGAAGAAGATAATGGAGGGACAAGGAACGGACTCGCCTGAGGTACAACATATCCAACAAGCGTACGCCAAGTCGAAGTTTACCTCTCAGGCTCTCAAGGTTTACATGCATAATGTACTTTTACCTTCTTTATTATAAAATGCATTACTATCATGATTTCTATCAAGTATTTTATTTATTCTTTATTTGAAATTCCTTGTACTCTCAAGGTTTACATGCATAATGTACTTTTACCTTCTTTATTATAAAATGCATTACCATCATGATAAGTATTTTATTTATTCTCACTTTGAAATTCCTTGTAATGCAAACTCATTTGTACAGTTTGATTCCTGGACTCAGCATCACATTTGCTTAGAGTTTGCTAGGGCTCTCCCTTGATTTTAGTGTTGTTTTTTTCTGGGTTCTCCGGTTTTTCTCTCTCCATAAAACCCAACACACTAAATTCCAATTGGATCTATGAATTAGCTGTGCCGTGACTTTGATCAGCCAAGAAGTTATTTAAAGGTATTGATAAAAATAGTTTAAGGTATTTGATTTGATAAATTACCGTGTTTAAGTCCACTCAGTATCTCAGAACTTTGTGACGGTGACTATGCAAGAGCACTCTTTTTACACGGACGGACTCTGATACAGTACAAATTTGGATTCTCTTCCAGCATATAAAAGATTTGGTTAAACTACGCAACCAGGAAGCTGAGGCATCCTCAAGCAAGGGCAAGAAGACAATCAGTGGTAAAATAAAAACATCAAGCAAAGCACCGCCTCAATCTACAGTCAGGCTCTTCCTGTCTCAGATCTCTACCATTCCTGTCATGAAGAAGATGATTCAACTGGTTCTCAATATGGATTCCTCTTGTCCTGCTGATCTTGTCTTCACTATATGCAAGGTATAGACCCAACACTAACGACAACCTATTACTTTGGAGAGTTTTGGTTTTAGATGGTTTTGGAAAAGAGTGTCCACTAAAAGACTTCTTTACCTTTGGAGTAATGTTTTCCCATTTCAGACTATGTGTCGTTATCTTGAGAATAAGACTTTTTTTTGTGTTGTATCATCATTATGTCCTCTTATGCACAACTGGTAGATAAAGAAATGATACTCTAGAGAATGACACATGATCTAAAATGGGAAAACATTATGCCCAATCTGAAAAGGTCTTTAAATATTGTACTTGATAAATGTGCAAAGTTTAAGTGGTTTTCAGTTCATGTTTCACAGAACGTTTTTACTTTTTTGATGGGGAGATACTATTTTCACCATTCATAAGACATTGTTGGGCAGGATGCGGGCTGTTGCACAGGCACCCCAGTTAACCTACTCAAGATCCCCCCCCACCAATATCTATAAATATTGACTTCCTGTAACATATTCCAGGTTGTTGCTCTGCTTTCGTCAATCAGTCAACCCAGTGTGTTTGTGACAGATATTTTAAATTCATCACAAGTGGAGTCAATTCTCCGGCTTTGTTCCAGTAACCGTGGTGGTTCATGGACTAGGCATGCTCTTATCACTCTTCTTCAGGACCTTATGAATGGTAAGCATTCAATCATTCATTGTCTAGTGGTACCTCAAGGGCCCAAAAAGTTAGTAGCCCCATAGTTTCCAGAGTAACCAAATTTTTCATTGTGTAGTGGTGCTACCATAATGGGTCTGGGAAGTGAAGTCCTATGAAGTTATCTTGTTAGGTACTCAATAGTTACTTGTTTATTGGTACTATAAGGGGTTAGGAAGTGACATTATATTAAGTCCCATGGCAGCTACTCAATAGTTCATTGCCTAGTGGTGTGATACCACAAGAAGCTGGGAAATGACATCCCATGACATGACCATGACATGACCCATGACCCATGATGAACTGTCTGAGGCACTATTAGGTACATGTACCATGTATAGTTTAAGGTATCACAAGGTTTTGAAAATGAAAGACCTAGAAATGCCACAAGATACAATAAAGGAGTTTTATCCATATCTTTGCATTAGTTTATTGTTTATTCTGCCGTTTTTCAGGTTATAAGAGCGAAGTGCAGATCATTTCTGATGAAGAAACCAAACAAGAAGTGGAACTGCGCATTAATGTAAATCGAAGTGAACCAAAACAGCAACAACAGCCACCAGGAACATTTGCCATGCAAAGCATGGAGAATATGCAATCTGGCATGGATTACTTTACAGATTGGGCCAATCTCCCTCCAAGTGCAATAATCTATGACATCCCACCACCCCAAACACACCTTCCCACATCTGTAACCTCTTCCCTCTACATACAACCAAAACCCCTGGCCTCAACCCTGACTACTTCTAGCACAAGTCCTGTGTCGAAGATGTCAACTGCCCTAGATGCTCGCCTGGAGCTGGGTGTCACTATGGAAGCTGAATGGGATCTGAAGACATTACAGGTTTGTTTTGAGACGTCTTCGACAATTTTTAGTCGCTCCCCAGTTCAAGCACTTGTTGTCTGATCGTATAAGTTTCTGTGCCTTTTGATTTTTTTAGGGAGAAATCCATTTGTATATAGTGAACTTTTGTGCATTTCCATTGGTTAAGACAGAAGCAAATTGCATGCTGTGATGTGTTGTTCCTTTTAATCAATCAAGCTTATTGGATCATGTGGTGTTTTTTGCTCTGATTGGTTAGGAGGGAAGCCTATTGTATGTAGTGATTTTGTGCATCTTGATTGGTTAAGCCAATTGGACTACGAGATTTTTTGTGCATTTTGATTGGTTAAGCCAAACGGCAATTACATAGATATATTTTTATGCCTTATTAATTATGTCATAGGCCAATTGTAAAGTGTGATTTTTTTCTTTCATTTCAATTGGTCAAATTGCAGATTAAGGCACTGTATCCAAAATACATTTATTGTAAACAATAAAAAAATTACAAAAAAGCTATTAAAGCACTGTACATTTACCCTCTCTTTTCTTTTGAATTCCTAACATTATTTTATCGTTTGCTAATATTTGTTCACAGATATGTCTGTGAAGCTCACAAACTGTATAATTCAACACCATTTTTGTTTGTAGCTTGTACAAGGTGACGCTGTTCTGAAAGGTATGACCAACAGCCGCCTTCCAAGGTACCGTTCAACAAAGGTAATGAACCTACAGACCATCACATCATCAGCTGGAATGGTGAGAATGTTCTTTAACTGTTTCAATAAGCTTTTCTCCAAGTGTAATGATCCGAAAGTCGACCTTGCATCACTCCTGGAGCTTTGGCTTCGCCTCAATGCATTTCTTCCATCTGGTCCAAACAAAACTCAGCTGTTCATTCCCCTGGGTAAGAAGTCGTTGGCCAACTTGTTGTCCTTCTTGGCAACGTGTCCAAGTATCTCCCTGCAGACTTTTTATCTCGCATTTGAAGCCATGAGAACTGTTCTTGAGAAGTCTAGCAAAGATGCATCCCTTCACACTCTAGAGGGGGTACGAAAGTATTCTTTACCAGAGGTATTTGTCAGTAACCCTGAACTTCTAGGAGTGCTACAGAGGACCTTAATAGAAGGATCCCCGAAGGATTATGGAGCAGAGACTGGTGTAGGAACATCTGGAACAGGCATCAAGCAGGTCGAAGCGTTCTTGTCATCTTTGGCTATTGCTCTAGAGAAGCAAGAAGATGGGGTACTGTTTGCCAAGTTCCACAACATGATGTTGGAGTTGCTTTGTTCACTTGCATCTGGAAAGTAAGGAAAATAAAACAATATAAATGGACCTTTGAAAAACATTCCTAATAAGAATACAGCCTCCTTATTGATCCAATTTGTCTCAATGTGGTTGCATATCAAATCATTTGGGAAATGACATCTTGTTTCAAATTATTTTCAAAATTTTGCATTCTCTCTACAAACACTAGAATGTGTGTAATACTCATTGGTATGATTTTTGGATTCTGAAAAGGAAATATTTTGGGGTAAATTTTGAATTCCCCTTCTTGCATCAGAGAGCTAACTTGTTGGCTGCAATCAGCTTCAGCCACAAATGTTCAAAAAAGCATTTTTAGTTCAACATGTCATTTAATTTTTCTCACTCTAGTGTTAATTACAGTGGAAGACCCATTCAGATGAAGCCAATCTTAAGGGTGTTACTAAAGCACCCTCCTTCAAACACGAAAGACCTTGATGTTTCCCTGGTGATCAGACTCCAGAACCTCGCAATGCGACTGTCACTACAGCATCTTCAAAAGAAGGATGAAATATCCCTTCAAGCTTCAAGCCACTTCCACGAGACACCTCGTTTGACCACATCGTCTAATCTGATTGAAGGGAAGCCCACTGAAGGTCCATGGATCGTGCACAGCACATGGTTGACCAAGCTGCTGGGTGTCATTATCATGTTTGTGCAACTACCTGAAGAGAAGAGTAGTCAAACTTTAGACACTGAGAATAGAGAAGATGGTGCTGTGAAGCTAGATGATGGGGGTTCTAAGAAAGATACAGAAAAAGCTAATGTAGAAGAAGCTCCCTGTGGTACAAGTAAAAAAGACGAGGTAGATATAAGCTCAGTTGGGGATGAAATCGATGAAGATGCTTCAGACAGCATGGTGAAGACACTCCAAGCGATGGCAAAGGCAGTTGAGAAGAATGCTTCCCAATCGAGTGAAGAAGCACAGCCTATTATAAACATGATTGAGGAGGATTCATCATCAAGTTCTACTTCAGGAACTGACACATCTGGAGGTGAGGAAGACTCTACCCCATCAGCAGATGGAGGGCCATTACCAAAAATCAATGAAAAAGATATTGTCGCAGACGTCAAGGAAGAGGCCAAAAAGGACCTGCAAGATGAAAAAGATCCCAAACCTCCACTGGAGAAGGACTTCCCCCCAGTCAACAAAGCTCCTAAAAGTGTGCTTCCAGATCTTATCATCACAGATGATGATATTTGCCTCAATCTTCTCAATTGTCTCAACTTGTGCAGCTCTAATAACATCGGAGTATTACTGACAGGTGCTAATATACTTAACAGCAGTCAAAGTGTGTCTGTCTCTGGCGATCCAGTTTCAGTTGAGGACGGCATACTTCAGGTGGTTTCTATAATCTACAGTCAGCTCACCCACCAGAATTATTTGGTTGCTACAGTGATCAAGTATCTGTCTGGGTGTGAGAGTGTCCCTGTGACGTCACTGTCTGAGCCGTTCCTGTGGTTTCTTCTCAGAATGCTTGATTCCAATAAGCAAGTGGAGACCTTTAATACTCAAGGTATGAACGTTCGTTTGTTTGGTGTAGTTTTAGTCATTATTGTTGTCATCACTGTCATCATCTCAGATGTTAGCATCATTAACAAAAAAACTTGTCATCGCTTATCACCACCGCAAGTACAGCAGTGGTGCAGCTATACAGTCCATGTATGACCTCAGAGCACAGCTGTAACCAGTTTGAATAAGATTATCAAACTGGACAAGATTATCATTAGTGTTATCTTTATTGTGACATTTAAGATGATCATGATCATCCTACTAAAAATAGTAATCTACTAACAAGTCACTCATGATTGTAAGCTGCACGGCTGCTAATAACGCCTCTTAAAATATGCTGCCCGTAAAGTCCACTGGTCATAGCAACAGTAACAATGACAATAGAAGCAGCAACAGAAACACAGTGCCACCAGCAACAACAACAATAAGATACAGGAGTGACAGAAACAATAATGACAGATGGAACAGTAGCAGCAACAACAGGCAGCAACCATCATCATTGTCACCATTTGGTGTTTACATTTATCTTATTTTTTCATATGGTTTCAACTTCTTATCTTTCAGGAGGATATGAACTATTGTTCAAGAATCTTGTATCAAGTTACTCCAACCAGTTGAATGACAACACCCAAGATCTCATTCCTGTCATGAGACAACTTACTAAGCTTGCACACAAATCAAATAACAGCACAGCCCAACTTCTTCTGAATGCTGTCTGGGAAGCTGAGAAAGATCATGGCACGGTCAACTATGCACCTTTTGGTAAAAATTTTTATTTTCGTTTTGGTTGTTTTAGTAGTGTGGCTTGACAAGCTTAGGTTTGTGTACGATCTCGGTGTAGTTGGAGGGTCATTTCTCAAAGATTTGAACATCCGCTTAAAAGAATGCAATGTAAGGTTCCATACAGTTCCATACTCTCAAGCAAAGAAAAGATTAGAAAGATAGATAGTTTCCATGATCATCAAAGAGAACATAACTGGCTAATCTTCTTGAAGTATCCTTCCCTTTACAAAAGTTTGCATTTTATCTTATTTACCAGAATGAACGAAAAGTCCTATGAAATGCTGGTTTGACTTAATTTGGGATATTCTTATGGGATGGGATATCAATTATCTTACTCTTGTGTTGTTAAGAAATGGTAAATGGATAACTCTTTTTGATAATTTTTTCTAGGTACCATAAGTTGCTCACGACCCTCGTCTCACCCAGCTGACACTCTGCTGAAGGCCAGTATACCACACCGGCGTACCCGATCTGCTGCATGGTCCTACCACTTCTACCCTGGTGAACTGTGGTGTGACCTTACAATAAACCTACCCACTCCTATCCTACTCCACGCTGTACATGTTCACCCACATACAGCAGGGCTGACAAGTAAGTGACCTTACTGTAAACCTACCCACTCCTATCCTACTCCACGCTGTATATGTACACCCACATACAGCAGGGCTGACAAGTAAGTGACCTTACAGTAAACCTACCCACTCCTATCCTACTCCATACTATACATGTACACCCACATTGAGCAGGGCTGACAAGTAGGTGACCTTACAGTAAACCTACCAACTCCTATCCTACTCCATACTGTACATGTACACCCACATAGAGCAGGGCTGACAAGTAAGTGACCTTACAATAAACCTACCCACTCCTATCCTACTCCATGCTGTACATATGCACTATCGCTGTTTGACTGATGTACCTTACTGTTTCGTTTGGTAGGTTGTCCATCATACATCGCACTAGATTACAGTGTAGATGGAGCTGTAATGACGCCAGCAAGCAAACCAGTCATGACAAGTGGTCTAAGTGTGATCAGGCTACATTTTGATCAACCTCAGATAGCTCAGGTAAGCTAAGGTGAAGATAGAGGTAGTCCAAGCAATAAACTAACCACCCTGCTGTAACCACAGGGACCCCAGTTACGAAATTTGCTCAATTAGTGCTAAAACAGTCTAATACTTATTATTTAAGCTTCTTATGTTTTGTAGCATATCTGTGTACGATGCCGTCGACCAAGGGACTCGGAATCACTAGGGCTGTCTCAGATCAAGATATGGGGTACCTCGTTATATGGACCACCCCCAGAACAACCCACCCGCGGCAGTCAAGGGGACTACTCTGATTGGTAGGTGGCCAATGTTTGTCATTACTTACTGGTTGTATGAGAAAGGGTGGTTCAGATCAGGAACCATCGGGGTAAATACAAAGGAATATCAAAGGGAGAAATAAGACTGTTAACAGGGCGTTTATTATTTCAGTTTCCAATTTTCTCTGTTGCTCAGACTTTGTTTGGTCTGGAATATTCACATGTCAATAGAGACAATGAGATCTATTTATAAAACAAAGAAATACCATTTAACACTTTGCGAATCTTGAGGCGTGGAATGCAATACTAGAAAAAATATAGTTAATAGTTAAGCATTCTTTACTTTACCAATGGTGTTTGTTGGTCTTCTGTAATGAATTGAGTATAACCTTGAGTAAATGAGCCTGCAATCAAGGTACAAAGTCTGTGAAGCTTTACAGTGCGAATTAGAAAATCGTGTATTCAATACTAATAAGTTTCAATTTGTTTTAAGTCTAAACTGGGTTTGTCTTCTCCACCACTGTCTGCACCGCACGCCATCAGCGGAGATCACAAGCCTCTCTTCTTCCAGCTTCCTTAGTGATGTGTTTAGCATCTGCATATCGTTGTTAGGCGCACCTCAAAGGTAATGACACTTCTTATAGTGATGCTTCATGTTTACTAGCAAAACCCATTGTGATATTAATGGGCCCCCCTGGACCCACCCCCATCCCCCCTGGACCCACCCCTGTCCCCCCTGGACCCACCCTTGACATGTATCGTCTACTCTATGCTTATATTGAATCATTCTGGTTTTATGTTTTCTCTGCCAGTGATCTTTTCTCAGGATGCCAGGAAGCAGTCCTTCAGAGATTAGCTCTAGAGTTCAGTGAGCTTGGTCAAGTCCTTTTGAAAAAGCTTCTTGTAACTCCAGGACGAGCTCATATATCCCAGTCAATCTTAGTTTCACCTTCAGCTGTACAGCTTGTCTACAAACTGGGGAAAACTGGTGGAGATTTTGCTAAACAAAGGTAATACAATACTTCACCAAGGAACTCTTCTTCAGCCCAGCATCGAGTCCCTAGGCACATCATGACCTCGGGCAGCCGGGCAGAGCATAACCTTGACCTGAGTATAACATGACCTTGGATACCCCCAAGGAGGAGCAAGTACTTTGGGATCTTGAAAGTATCTTGTGCAAAGCTGTAGTTTAAAGATCTTGCCGTTTTGTAAAAAAATTGCCGATAGGTCTTTACCTTAGCCATAATGTTAGGCATAATAGGAAAAATTACAGCCTATGTAAAATGGCCTATTTCTGCAACATGATCGTAACTAGATTGTCATTTACACACATTTCTATATTTTTCATAGGTTAAGAATTCTCGCAGACTGGCTTGAGTCCATGTCTTCGTACTCGCATGTGTTGCCAGCAGCGCAAAACAACCTGACAGGTCTTGTACAGGCAGCTGGCACTGTGCTGTGGACTACAGCTGACTCTGACCTTGCCTCCATCGTGCAGGAAGAATATAGGGAACAACTTTTCAGGTATGCTGATATATAGCCCCACCACACCATGCTATTCCACACCACAGCTAGCCATTCCATATTGCATAGTAGTATATAGTACATTGATCCCTACTCCCTCTCCCAATGCAGATCTCTCTACGAATGGTCACAGCTGGTTGCCAGACAAGAACCCTTAAAACAAGCCATCGATTATGTCATCTGCTCCCTCTGCCATGTCTGTCCATCATACTTCCAGCTCCTACTACACCTGACAGACGCCCAGGAACTTGTTGAACAAGCAAGAACACAGAATGAATTCCAACCTTCATACCTCGTGTTTGTCATCAACCGTAGCAGCATGGAAACACTTGCCCGTGCCTGTCAGTCTCCTGTCACATCACATCTAGTCCTTGCTTCGGGGCTGTTGAATGTCCTCCATGATAGTATCACTCGTCTGTGTAATAACCTCTTGTCCTCGCGAGGTAGTAGTGAAAGAAGCGAGACCAATGATGGGATAGTTCTGTCACTGGACTATTTATCTGATGTGTTGTCATTCATGGGTGTTTGTGCTGAAGAACCTGTCGTCAAATCGTGGTGCGGCACAAGTGGAAGGGATTTCTGGAAGCTGCTTATGCTGCTGCTTGGTTCCGGCATTCTCTATAGTCCTGTGTCCCGGACCAAGAGGGAGACCCCACCCTTAGGAACACGCCATCGAATCGCACTAGAGTCTGCTGCAATCAAGTACTTCACTCAATGTATCAGCAGCCATCCTGACAACCAGGATCTCTTCGCGAGGCTCCTGTGTGAAGTGATGGAGACGCCATTAGAGTTTATATCCACGACAGGGGAATGTATGCCCGGTAGTACAAGAGGAGTTGGTCTTGATGGCTTCTTGCGACGACTTGTTCTGGAAGCGCTTCTACAGGATGAGAAAATCAAAGTCTGTATTCAGTATGGCTCTGTGTTAAAGCCATTCATGGCTCCACAAGATAAAAACTTCAGCCATAGTAGTGATTGGCATCCAAGGTTTGGTGCTGGGTACAACATCCTGTTAATCAGGGCTAATCTCTCCTCAACTATCGAAGAACTAGATGAGATAATTCATCCCAACTCGTCGGTTAAGAAATCTACCGAGGGTAGTGGCTCAGACGACGACAAAGCTGCCACGTATGGAGACTATGACGACCTTACAGCGCTTGGAGATGCAGAGATCCTTGAGGGCTTAAGCATCGCGGCTGGGATTAATGTCAAGTCAAAACGTGCTAAAGGAAGCGCTGTTCTGCGCAAGATATCCAGCCAGAAGCTTGACACAAGCCTCCTAAAACCAGGTACAGCGTCCGCAAATTGCCGCCATAATGCTGTTCTTGGAAATATCCTGATACCAAGCAAGACAAGCCTGACAAGTCTATTGAGTGTGCTTATGTCTCGAGGACTTCCTGCGGGTACAAATTGCATCGAGTTGTCTCTCAAGACATGTGGAAATCCTTCCTCGCACGTGAAGGAAGATATTCTGCTGAATACACTACCTTTGCCTACCGCATTGCACAAGTTTGCTTCGTTCAATGGCTTGGCTATCCTGTCATCTAGGCTGTCATGCTCCGTGGTGATGAACCAACCAATGCAGGAAGCAGCTTCGAGTGATTCTGATCAGCTTGCTCTACCCCTTGCATTCCCTCTACCGCTTTTTTCGTTGTCTCCTTCAGTGCTGAGCAGGATACCGGGTCATTCTTTAGCAGCATTTGGCCTGTTTATTTCTCTTCCTGGATACGCTAATGTCTTGTTGCGGGACAGACCTAAAGCGCAGTGTCTATTGAGGTTGTTGCTTGGTGCTGAGGATGATGGCAATGGAGGTAAGTGTAGTGCTCGTAATTTTCATAAATGATACGATTTTTATTGAATCATCTACCTTTACCAATGTCATAAATCTCATGTTCCATCAACCAGAGAGTATTCTATTGGTTGGTATCAATAGACCTTTTGGCTTGGGGTAATGTTTGCCCATTTCAGACCGTGTCATTCCCTTGAGCATAATATTCTTTGTTTGAGCTGTATCCATATTCATGTGTCTTCTCATAGCAATCAAGCGCAAACCTTAAACGAATAAATTATACTCTAGGGAATGACACGTGGTCTGAAATGAGAAAACATTACGTCAGAGCCGAATCTTATGACCAGCCTACAATGACAGACACGCTGCCCTTCGTGTTCTTCCACACAAGGCCACAAAAGAAGGCTTATTAAGAAACTTGCTTGGGAGAGAACTGATTGTTTCACAATATTTTGCAAAAAAAGAAAAAAGAAAAGAAAAAATTATCTTTACCGTTATCTTTTCATCTGTCCTGCAGGTCACGTGTTATCATCGCAGGTAGCAGGCTCCTTACCCACCCTACCCTTCCAAATCCTGCGTCTTCTGTTCCACTCTACCTTACTGTCCAACGATGCTGGCGTCTCGCTGCGACAAGTAGCCCTGGAGCAAGGCGCAGTCCAGCTTGTGTTGATGTGCCTTGGTGTGCTTAGTCACCACGAACCTCGAGACATCAGCCCTACGGACCGTCTGGCTTTGCAGACTGTTGCAGCACTGACTGGAAAGTATGTATACACGATTCAACTACTTGTTTAGCTTTTTGTGGTTCTGTTATTATCTTATACTCATTATCATTATCATCATCATTGTTATTTTTATTGTAAGTAGCATTAAGCTGATTATCATGGTTAATGTTGCTGACGTTGTTAGCGAGCCAACTCATCATCATCATGCTTCGTCATTATCATCTCCATCATCATCATCACCATCGTTTATCGTGTATCATCCCCATCATCCATCATCATCATCATGTATCATCATCGCCATCGTCCATCATGTATCATCATCATCACCATGTATCATTATGTATCATCATGTATCATCATCGTGTATCATCTCCATCATCCATCATCAACATCATCCATTATCATCATGCGTACATACATACTTTATTAATTCATCCCTTTACAGGGCTTTTCAGAAGCATTGACAAATACAAATTACAATATGATATAAAAGTTAAATATAAATGCTAAAATAAGTATAAATCTAAGATAAAATATACAATATACTCACCTGCCTTCAAAAAGGCCCGTGACAAGAAACACACGTAAACCCCTTCAAAAACATGTGAACATACAAGCTATATTATAACACATCATATATAATAAAAAAGATAATATACATATATCTAGATATATATATATATCATCATCATCAATCATCATCATCATAACCCATCATCATCATCCATCATCACCATCCATCATCATCACCCATCATTATCGTTATCTATACCATTTCCATATACTAAGTCACAGTAATAATACTCACGTATGTTGTTACTCTTGACAGTTTGTTGCGAGGGTCAGACCAAGGCAGCAATAGTGAGAAACAGTACTGGGCCAAGGGGACTGGGTTTGGTACAGGATCTACGGCCTCGGACTGGGACATTGAGAATGCTATGAAGAAACAACAAGCAGAGGAGGCACATACTACATGTATGCTACAGGTAATTATTACCATCATTATTATCACTACTGTCATCATTCAGCATCATAATTATCGGCATCGTCATATTGAAAATCCAACAAGAAACGACTTTAATAATGATTGTTATCATAATTAGCATCACCATGACCATCACTATTGTCGTCACCATCACCATTGTCGTCATCACCACCATTGTCCTCATTATCATCATCACCATCACCAACATCATTATTGTCATTGCCATCATCATTATCACCTTATTTTCATCACCACGACCATTGTCGTCATATTCATCATCACTATCACCACCATCATTAATATCATTGTCATCATCATCATCACTCGATTATCATCATCACCACCATTGTTGTCATAATTATCGTCGCCATCATCACCATCATCACCATCATCACCACCATTAGCATCACAGGGCAATATCAAAATCATCATCCCAGTCATCACCATCACGAGCATCATCACCAGCAACATCATTGTCATCATCGCCAGCGACCACAGTATCATCAGCGACAACAGTATCATCTTCACCATAATCATTGTCACCATCATCACCGTTAGCATCACAATGCAATGTTATTCGTGAAGTCATATTTCAACCAATAATGAGTGAGTGTTTCCTGTAGGTCCTTGGTGGATATATTCATCCATCTGGTGTACAGAATCTAGACGAGTTATCCAAGCCCGACCACACATCAGACTACAGTACCCAATGTGACAAGATACCCCCAGCCATGGCAGAACTCCTGTCCCGATCATGTCTTGTGCCAACTTTATCCTCTTACCTCAGGAACGACTCAGGTAATCAAGAACCTCCTTCCCTGTTGCTATGGTAACATATTGGCAGATGTATATTGTCGTCATAGCAACTGAAATTTATAAATATAATATGCACTCTACCTGACATTTTAATAGAGCTTAAATAGAGCTCAATTTGGAAGACATAATAGGTTTCCAATTCTCATGAGATTGAAATTCTTTTGTTTTGTCCTCCAAATTGAGCTGCTTTGACGTCACAACATGGGGTCCATTAAAATGACGTGTTGTCATGGTGAGGAATATGAACAAATCTGTTGCTATAGCTACCAGTTTTAATCGTCTATGTTTTTGCCCTGTAGTTCTAGACATGGCGCGCCACGTGCCATTGTACCAGGCAGTGTTAGAAGTGATGCGAGCCCTCGCCACATGTCCATGTCTGGTTCATCTTCTGGCTCCTGCGGATACTAATGGTTCCAGTGATACAACAAGCCTGGCTGCCTTGATTGACAAGATGAAACAGTGTGTGGACACTTATTCGAAGACATTAAGGTGCGTCAGATGGAGTGGTAAAAAGTCACGCCAAAAATCCACCCACAAAATACTAGCACAGAATGTTCTGAAGAAATTTAAGGATTATAGAGAAAAATGAAAAAAAGTTACATTATTAATTGGATCTAGAATCTAGAATGGCAGTGCCTCAAAGAATACAAGATGGCGTTCAAACCCATCGGTATGACGACTTTTGAAAAAAAAGTTTAAAAAATATTTTGATCCTGAGTTTGTTTGTCGTGCAGAACTACATCAAAGGCCATCAGGAGAACCAAACGTGACAGCAAAAAGAAGACAGTAGGTACCAGCACCAACCAGGAAGACCAGGAAGAACAAGACCAAGACAGCCAGGAAGCCGACGCTGAGGGATTAGCGCTACTCATACCAGATATCCAGGCAACAGCCAACCTGGTACAAGATGTCCTTATTCACCTACACGATTCTGAGACTGAAGATCAACAAGATGGTGATGACAAAAATGGAGTTGTTGGAGCACAGTCACTCAGTAATGAAGAGAAGTATCTGGCAGTCATGAAACCCTTGCAGTTTGGTAAGATTCTTTGCGCTCCACGTTTGTATCTCTCTAGGGCTCTCAATAAATGATATCTAACTTTTACGTGTCAATAGATCCTTTTCACCTTTCTTGCACGTTTTGTATTATACATGTTCTTCGTCGAGTGGGGCGGGAAGGATTTTCGTACGAGTAAAAATAAGACCTTTGGACGTATGTGTTAAAGCGCTGTCAACTAACAAGATTTCCTGCTTTATGTTTGGCTCAGGTGAAAAGATTTCCTGATCATTGATTGGTTTACATAAAAAGATTTCTCGCTCTTTGATTGGCTCAGGTGAAAAGATTTCCTGCTCTAGGATTTTCCCGCTCTATGATTGGTTCATGTGGCAGGATTTCCTGCTCTATGATTGCTTCAGAACAGTAGCTTTGCATAGAGCAGTTTTCGAATGACTGTGAAAATCTCACGGCACAGAATTTTTCGGGGATGGTAACGGCATAGCACGGCACGACATTAGTAATATTCCCACAGAATGCGTCTCAAATATCCTTTCATTGCTATTGAGGTTTTCTTACGTTCTTATTAACATTCTTTACAGACATGTACGAAATAGTGAGCGAAGAAGACCAAGACAGAGTGGAGTTCACTCTTAGCTACCACTTTGCGTCAACTCTACGATCAGCCACTTCAAACGGCGAGGTTGGGACTCCTGCGCGTGCGCGGCGTTTGGCCCAAGAGATTACGTCACTGTCTACGTCTTTACCGCTGTCCAGTAGTTCCAGTGTGTTCGTGAGATGTGACGAGACACGTTTGGATATTATGAAGGTATGAACTGAGTTAACGTAGTTATTTTTGAGTGTTGCCTATACCCTGTGGCAACGATGGATGTCAGTTCATACCTTATGCCAACAGTTGGCCTAACCAAATGTTGACTTTGATTATACTATATAGATGTTTTGCACTATCACGATGGCAGAAACAATACGATCGTTTTACATGAGAAAGAATTCAATTCCCAAGAGCAAAGGGATTTTATTGTTTTGTCATCTAACCACAGGCAGCCCAAGCTGTGATGGTGCAAAACCTCTATTCCTACAGAAGCTCACTTGAATCAACTTTGTTGTCTTAAATGTGTGTCACCCTGTTTCAACGTTAGCTGTGAAACACATACCCTATGCTAACTATGCCACTCTACTTGCTAGGTTTTGATCACTGGTCCTGCAGAGACACCTTATGCTAACGGCTGCTTTGAGTTCGATGTGTACTTCCCTCCGAACTACCCCAACGCTCCGATGCAGATCAACTTTGAAACAACTGGACATCATACGATCAGATTCAACCCTAATTTGTACAATGATGGCAAGGTATAGTTCTGTTGTTTCCTGTATATGAGTCAAGGGTCCTTCACTCTCTTTTCTATTCTTCCAAAGTATAAATAGAGGATATTACATGGAGCTATGGATTTTCTCCCCTCCATAGTATCTGCACTCCTTCCCTCTTACCTACCAGATAATATTGTTCGCCCATTCCTTCACTTTCCATCCCATCTCTTCAACTTTCCTTTCCTCCTCTCCATAGTATCATTGCTCCCTCCCTCCTACCAGATAATATTGTTCTTCCATCCCATCCCTCTTCCATACTTTTATCATCCTATTCCATTCCATCAACATGAAAATCAAATCCAAGAGATTCTAAATTCCATTATCTTTGTATCCAAGGTCTGTCTCAGTATCCTGAACACGTGGCACGGTCGGCCTGAGGAGAAATGGAATCCTCAGACATCTAGTTTTCTACAAGTGTTGGTTTCTACTCAATCTCTTATACTGGTTGCTGAACCTTATTTCAATGAACCGGGCTACGAACGGTCCCGAGGGACGCCCGCCGGAAAACAGAACTCACAGGAATACAATGCTAATATTCGCCAGGCCACTGTGAAGTGGGCCATGCTGGAGCCGCTAAGGAAGCCTACAAAGTGCTTCAAAGAGGTAGGTGTCTGTCGGTCATATCTGTCAATCAATGTAATATATACGACATGGCCGGGCATATATTTGCTCAGTTCTTTCAACATTTCTTAAAAAAAGGATAATACTATGTTGGTTTGGGATACCTGTGTGTGTCGAATGATCTAAAACCAGGGGAAATTTTCCCTTGTATAAAACACTAGATGATGGCACTGTCGACTACAGAGTCTTGTCAATCTTACTGCGCATGCTCGACCAAATGATAGGGTGAACTACCGCCTTACCTCGTTCCCTATACCCAGCTCCCCGGTGGACTTACTGTGCGTGCGTAAACTGTTTTAAAGAGATGTGTAGAAAACGTAGCGATAAAATTACTATATATATTCCAGTTTTTTGCTCTGGCAGTTAATAAAACATTTTTATTTTCCTTCAGGTAATCGAGTGTCATTTCTATTTAAAGAAGGACGAAATTTTAGAGCAATGTGAGACTTGGATCCGAGAGGTTGAAGCCCTGACTCAGCGCAATACCGGCGGACGAGCCGCTGTACACCACTTACACTCTCTCAGACAACACACCGCACAGCTACGACAGGAATTGAAGAAATTATCTCCTCCAAAAGGCCTTCAAGACAAGTGAAAACAAGATATTCTTTTTAAAACAAAAAAAATGAATCTAGATTTGGCATTCCATGGTAACCAGCGGTCACCTAGCAACGAAGCTATCATAGCTTTCTTATATGGTTGCTAAGCATCGGTTGTTACGCTTTTGCTGGTTACTTAGCAACACTGTGGATCAGTGTTTTTGCAAAAATTTGAAATTTTTGAAGTTTGGGAAGACAATTATTAATCACGGTGTATAGCATTCCCCCTTTGATGGGCTTACTGAGAAACTTGTAATCTCATTGCACAAGGCACTTGTTAAATGGCAGACTGGACTTTGAAATCTGTTCAGTTTAACTACATATAGCTCTAGCTCACTTCGTAAAAATTAAATGGAAAACTAGGTCGAAGGGGAGAATGCTTAGGCAATTAGATGGCCCATATTCAATCGGGTTGATTTGAGGTAACTAGGCTGTGCTCTGCCCCCCTCCCTCCCTAGTGCCACGCCCTATCTCCCGATAGATATTGCAAGCTCACCGCCTAATCGATAACTGTTCATCGGGCGAATTTTTCTGTATTTATCTAAATAAAAACAAGCTTTTCATTCATCTCATTCTCGTAGAAATGGCACAACTCATCGATGAGATTATGATTAAAAAATCAATTATCGCTTATAAACGTTCTTAAATTCCAAAGATATTTGTTAATGGCTGTTATTATAGAAATTACTTTGCTTCGTTTTGTATATTTGTATTTTCATTTTCTCTAAAAAAAATTCCCATGCAGAAAAATTGCTTACCACGCGAAATAGTCTGTTGCGCATGTCAATAACGCTGGCTTAAAAGTTTCTGGCTTAGCTTTTAGATTTGCTGTCTTTCACCTAAAAATATTTTCACGCTCATTTGTCAATGAACTTGATGTATTTATATTATTCAAATAAAAACCATTGGTGTAGATAAAAATATATGATTAAGTCTTTTTGAAAATATAGATTTTTACAACATTTAATGAAGTTTTCACAATTCTGTTAATGTTCATCGCATTCGTTTAACGAATGCTTATCGATTACTAAACAACACCACTCGGGAATCGCTCGATAAGGGATGTTGATTTATTCACTAGTTTTGCATGTTCTGATGTAATTATGTAATATGAAGTCAAATAAATCACAGGATTGTTTCTGCATCGCTGCTGACTGGTTTATTTAAAGGGTCAGAGGGAATTCAATTTCCTCATTCGTCTCGAGGGGGCCTTCGGGTGATCTTCGGGAGAGCTCTAATCTGATAAAACACATTCATGACTTGGGTATCAAAAAACAAATAAAAATACAAACTATTTCATAAAAAGACACCAACTGTAGTGTATTTCATGAGGGACTTCAGAAAAAAGATGTAAATCATATAAAAGAGGGAACAAAAAAGCAACAGATTGAATCGACCAATAAAGTTTATTATACTTTATTTATTTGCTGTTGTTCCCATTCAACTGAGCAGAATTTAGGTACTTTGCGAGCATGCCCTTATATAGTGAGTCCAGGAACGCCTGGCATATATCATGAATTTTACACCAGCCAAAAAGTCTCAAAAATCCATCATTTAGGTTGGTGTAAAAGTCATGATTTTCACCAGGCGTTCCTCGCTTCAGTATATATGGTTACATGGAATATCGCCCATGAAGTTGGTGTTTTTTAACTTAATTTCACCATTTATCTTAAAGCTTTATAAATGGGTTATTATTAGAGATTATTAAAGATAAATGGACTTTATTTGGTGTGCTGATATTCACCCTGAATAAGAGTCCGTGTTTTGGGAAGAATTTAGGTGCTTTGCGAGCATGCCCTTATATAGCAAGGCCAGGAACGCCTGGCAAATATCATGAATTTTACACCAGCCAAAAAGTCTCAAAAATCCATCATTTAGGTTGGTGTAAAAGTCATGATTTTCACCAGGCGTTCCTCGCTTCAGTATATATGGTTACATGGAATATCGCCCATGAAGTTGGTGTTTTTTAACTTAATTTCACCATTTATCTTAAAGCTTTATAAATGGGTTATTATTAGAGATTATTAAAGATAAATGGACTTTATTTGGTGTGCCGATATTCACCCTGAATAAGAGTCTGTGTTTTGGGAAGAATTTAGGTGCTTTGCGAGCATGCCCTTATATAGCAAGGCCAGGAACGCCTGGCAAATATCAT
The DNA here is from genome assembly GCF_029948245.1 of Actinia tenebrosa. Lineage (NCBI taxonomy): Eukaryota > Metazoa > Cnidaria > Anthozoa > Actiniaria > Actiniidae > Actinia > Actinia tenebrosa. The sequence continues at coordinate 1,698,718 of NW_028292585.1, forward strand.
GAATTTTACACCAGCCAAAAAGTCTCAAAAATCCAACATTTAGGTTGGTATAAAAGTCATGATTTTCACCAGGCGTTCCTCGCTTAAGTATATATGGCTACATGGAGTATCGCCCATGAAGTTGGTGTTTTTTAACTTAATTTCACCATTTATCTTAAAGCTTTATAAATGGGATATTATTAGAGAGTATTAAAGATAAATGGACTTTATTTGGTTTTCCGATATTCACCTTGAATGAGAGTCCGTGTTTTGGGTAGAATTTAGGTGCTTTGCGGACATGCCCTTATATAGTAAGGCAAGGAACGCCTGGCAAATATCATGAATTTTACACCAGCCAAAAAGTCTCAAAAATCCAACATTTAGGTTGGTGTAAGAGTCATGATTTTCACCAGGCGTTCCTCGCTTCAGTATATAAGGCTGCATGGAGAGGTGCCCAAAAATTGATATTCAAATCCAAAGGGAAAAGATATAATGTAGATCATCAACGTTCTTCCATTTCATTTTATTTTTTTTAGAAAGAAATCACAAGGAGGTGAGGATTTTGATTTTTTTTCCACTTTGAATGGGATGTCCTTTTTTACATTTCTGATTTTCTCTCTTTTCCTCTCCTTTTTAATATTTTCACTGGGATAGTCAGGGACACAGTAATTCAAATGCTTCACATATTTTTGTAATGTTGTACTTCTTTATTACCAAAATATAAAACAATTTTGCAATAAAAAGTGACTGAGACCACATTAAATATAGTGTTGCTGAATGGTGAATGTGTTTGTTGTTTGAAAATAAACCTCGATAGTTTGAGGTTGTTTTTTTAAATAATTAGACCAAAATTATTATTGGTAACAGAATGAGCTCATATTTTTCGCTCGAAAGCTTGATAAAATATTGAGGAAGTTGACTATTGTATCATTTTTCCACTACTTATCACTATATTTAGGTATCCATGAAAGAGTATCATATAGCTAGTACTGTATTTAGTACTAAAGAGAACTGATGAAGTAATAGAAAGCAATAGTTATTGCATTCTTCTGTACTATTTAGTGCAAATAACATTTACTGTGTCATGGATTAAGCTTGAGCACTCTAACAGCTTTGCAACTTTCAACTAAAATGAAAAAGTAAATCTTCAGGTCCTTTTTACAGTTGACCAGCCTACTTTCACAGGAAAAGGGCTTTTTTTAGGATACTATGAGATATATGGGGTATAAAAAATTCAAATGTTGTAAAAAATATTAATCCCATGTTATTTATACCCTAGTAAAAAAAATCTATCAATCAACAAAAGAACAGAGCTTTTCAACTTGGACCTAATGTTTCCCAGTTTAAACCCATCTTACTTTGAGTGTGATTTCTTTCTTTAACGAAAACACCTAAATTATCTGATTTAAGTGGGAAACTTTTAGGTATAAGCTGAAAATTCTATTGATTGTAGTAATATATATTTATAATATACTATTTTGAATTGAAATAATCAAAATTAAAATAAAATATATTTTTGCTATTCCTGATAGAGTGATTTCATTTGAGCAAAAATTCAAAAATTGATCGAAGGGAACTAATAAAAAATAAATAAATAAAAAGAAGAAATGAAGAAAGAAAGATAAGAAAAAGAAAAAGAAGTTAAATGAAGTCTAGCTATAATAGCCAAAAAAATCTAAATCAACAGATGAGTATTTTTATCTAACTAATAAATCTTCACTAGATGTACAAATATCATTATGGTAGCTTAAATATAATCAAGTAATGTTTTCATTGTAAAAACATTCGAGTATCTACAAAAAGGATTGATATTTATAATTATTAATTTCGATTTCTGTTGTGTCAAGTGATGAAAAAACGAACCAATCACAGTCCAGCTGTTTTTTCATTGGCTGAACAATCGACATTTTTCGTCAACTTTTTCCCTAAAAATTTTGTTTTATAAATGGAAACATTTTAAACTAGAAATCCTAGCTCCATGTAGGTTTAAAAGTACTCAAAGGATACATCCTTATAATTTAAATTAGATTCATTACAACAGCACAGCTGTCTTTATTCACTCTATTATCCATCGTTTCTTCACATGACAGCGCAAAGTGAGCTCGTAGTTTTTTCACTTCCTTTCTTTATTATGTGCTTTTCGTCCGAGCTTTTCGAGCCAGATTTTGAAGAACTTCGTAAACTCTTCTCCTCTTTGCCTGAGTCGCTGCTGTTTGACGATTTTGCTTTAGAGTGTACAGAGTCTTTAGAGTTTGTTCGAGGTATTCGTGCCTGTGAGTTCGTTAGTGATAATGGTTCAAGGTGAACACGAGAGACACGACTTACTCGTGATTTTCTCAAGTCTGAAGCGGTTCTACGTAAGATATCCTCAACTGGTGAGTTCGGAGTTTCGGAACCTAACTCAGCGCCCTTTCTGGCCACTTCTAGTTGGGATTCTAGGTTCTTGACCTTTTGAAGAAGACGTTTGTTATCTGATTCAAGAATTTCCATCTGAAAGTAAGAAAAGGGTTTTTGAATGATTAGAAGGATGGTGAGTTGGGAAAGTGAACAGAGAAAGAAGGAGCAACGAGAAAAGTTAAGAAGAGAGTGAAATTATGATGGGGGATCGGTGGGTTGATGGATAAATGGATGGAAGGAACGAACGAAGGAACGAACGAACGAACGAACGAAGGAAGGAAGGAAGGAAGGAACGAACGAACGAACGAACGAACGAACGAACGAACGAACGAAGGAACGAACGAACGAACGAACGAAGGAACGAACGAACGAACGAACGAACGAACGAACGAACGAACGAACGAACGAACGAACGAACGAACGAACGAACGAACGAACGAACGAAGAAGAAGGAAGGAAGGAAGGAAGGAAGGAAGGAAGGAAGGAAGGAACGAACGAACGAACGAACGAACGAACGAACGAACGAACGAACGAACGAACGAACGAACGAACGAACGAACGAACGAACGAAGGAACGAAGGAACGAACGAACGAACGAAGGAAGGAAGGAAGGAAGGAAGGAAGGAAGGAAGGAAGGAACGAACGAACGAACGAACGAACGAACGAACGAACGAACGAACGAACGAACGAACGAACGAACGAACGAACGAACGATGAAAGAAAGGAACGAAGGAATGAAGAAAGGAAGGAACGACGGAAGAAAGGAAGGAAGGAAGGAAGGAAGGAAGGGAAAGGGGGGAAAAACAAGACCAGGATTTCTTACCGTTTGCCTTATGTCATCCATCTCTTCATCTTTACTCTCCAAAGCCTTCCTTAACGTGAACAATTCTTCTAAAAGCTGCTTGTTTTGAGACTTGAGTTCTTCGATTCTCCAGTCGACACCTCGGCTCGCGGTGCTCACTCTACTAGGACTCCTTAAAAAAATCATATGAAAAGCGATTTTATAGGCACGGCATAACAAAAGGTGCAGGCACAAGCAAAATTGCACGCAGCATTTCAGAAGTTGATGATGTTGCGTGATTTTCACGTAATGATGTTGCGTGATTTTGTTGCAATGTGTGTCACCACCGATTTAAATTTGTTGCGCACAATCTTAATAAAAATAACCCTTCATTTACTGAGGAAGTAACAGGTACAGCTAAGGTTTTTTCCAACCTGGTCCTGGTCCTTACATGCAATGTCGCTCAGTGCCCGCTACTTAAAACTATATCTGATCTAATCTCTCCTTTAGTTTTTACTGTAAAAACAATCCTTGTCTAGCGACCCCAATTCAAAGAGAATTGTTACATTGGCATCAAAAATGTTGAACACCCATCCCCTCATTTTAAACACCCGTCCCCCCTTCTTACCTAATTCTCACAGGAATCTCCGAAGGAGACGGAAGAGGAGGTTCTTCTACATCGTCAAGTTGTTGTTGATACACCCTGCTTTTGTTTAGTAGTCTCTCTTTTTTCGCTTCGAGTTCACGTGCTAATATCTCTAGTTCCTATTAAAATAAGAAAAGGCAACATTGAGAATGAGAATGGACAACAATATATCGATTCCTAATAGCCAAACAAGAGAGGATTCCTAATGACCCCAAATTACAAACAGATCGGTCTATGGAAGGACTTTACTTGAAATAAAAAAGCTCTTAGGCTTAAATGACCAAACATGTTTGCACCTCACATCATAGCGGCCATGTTGATGGTTAATAACAAGACTTCTCGTTATCTGCCATTGTTATTGGACTATCTTGAGAATGATCACAAACCATCAGTTTGAAGATAGCATGAAGTATCGTGGGTGAATGAAAGATTTTTTAAATATCTATACTTACATTTTGTAAGACAGTAAGATCTTCTTCTTTGCCATTGCAGGCCTTGTGTCGTCTGTTCAAGTACTCTTCGTAATCCTGAACCTGATATGTCAAGTGGTAAATTTAATGAGTTATGACGTTAACAATCAACTCTCGATCCTAGAAACAGGCTTAGTTCGAATTATCGATCTATTTACAAGAGACAGCGCCTGGAAATGTTAGTATTAGCCTAATGTCAACTCATATAATATATGATAAATGCGCACTCGAGATAAAAATAGGTTCAACTGATACAATATCGTTTTTGATCAGAGGTGAAAGCCATTCGATTACCTCGCGTTCCTGCTCTAGGACTTGTGATTTCCGTCGATCCAGCTCTTCTTCTTTTTCAGTTATTATTCTCTGCAAGCAAAGTAAGAGTTGTTTAATTAAGATCTGAACAAAAAGCGCTGCAGAAGGAATTCTGTGGTTATACAACAAGCATCGCTGCCACAACTAACGCGAACCAACAACGATGACAGTAACAACACTTTTACCAACAACGATGAAACCAACCAATAACACCAATATCAACAATATCAACAATAACGACACCAACCAACAACGACAATGGTGACATCTACCAGCACCAGCATCACCAACAATAACGACACCAACCAACCAACACCACAAACAATAACGATGATACCAACCAACATCACCACTACTAACAACAACGATGACACTAACCAATAACACCAACATCAACAACGACACCAACCAACACCACCAAAAACGACAATAATGACATCTACCAACACCACCAAACCAACAATAACGACACCAACCAACCAACACCGCCAGCAATAACGATGACACCAACCAACAACAACAACGATGACACCAACCAAAAACAACGATGACACCAACCAACACCATCACCACCAAGAACAATAACGACACTAACCAACAACAACAAATATGACACCAACCAACATCACCATCAACAACAACGACGATGAAAACAACGATGGTCCTCTTCCAACATTGTCACCTGGCAAATCATTTTAACTAACATGGAACATTACTGGAATGATCTGCCCTGTGTATTAATTGTGTGCATGCCTCATGCTTAACCTGTTCCTTACTTGTGACATCCTCATTAAACCTGTCTGTTACCAGTAATATTGTCAGCAATAATTCCACAAGGTTCTTCTCCTATCCACATACCTCATGTTCATAGTATCGTTGTCTTCGTTCTTCAAGCTTTTTCTCATTTTGAAATTCTTCAAGCTCTTCCTCAAACTTTTGCCTATAAATTGAAGACTTTGTGTGAGAACATCAACTAAGACTCTTGGCATCCAGGATTTTCCATGAGGGGCCATTCCCCGCTAAATTCCTCAAAACATCACTCTCTTCCTCCCCTCAAAACATCCCTCCCTTCCTCCCCTCAAAACATCACTCCCTTCCTCCCCTCAAAACATCACTCCCTTCCTACCCTCAAAACATATGCATGACAAAAATAAACTGTCAATATGAAGTGAGTTCACAGGCACACTACAACACCCTGGATACTCCATCCCCTTCTCCACACCCCCCCCCCCTCCCCAGTGCTATAAGATTGCTACTTACTTTTGCTCTTCCCGGTGTCTACTTATTTCCTCTATTTCTGTTTTGTAGTCCTCTCTCCTTTTTAGCAGCTCTCTTTCCAATTTTTCCATCTATATTAAAAAATAACAGTACTAAACAATACTAAAAGCTAAATAGACCCCTTTAAATTGGTAATATTGTTCATAATGTTTCCCCATTTCAGACCACATGTCATTCGCTAGAGTGTAAATTCTTTGTTTAATGGTTGTGCATGAGAAGACATAAATAATGGATAGTCAACTCAAACAAATATTATTTTTCTCATGATTATTTTTGTCTGAAATAGGAAAACATATATTACACATGAGGTAGAGGTCTGTTTCCGTAATGAATGTACTGGTTGTTTCAAGTATAACATTTTCTCTGTATAGAAATAGTCACTTCTGTGGGTCACTTAGGAGCCCATGGGAGGGGAGGGGTACTTCACTTTACCTTGCACCTTTAGTTTCACCTTGTCCCCTAAAGATTGTGTCTATGTATATTAAAGGTCATGGCAGTGGGGAAGGAGAATTTATGGAAGGAAATCAATCATGTCTAACAGAATGATGAGACACGAGAGAAGTCAAGAAACCTTAGTCTCACATACCTCAGATATTGTATCTTCTCTAACTCTATTTAGACGGTCTGTTAAGTCAGACATTTCTTTCTCAACCTCTTCTTTTCTACTTTTGAGAGCCACTTCTAACTGATTGAACTAAAATTACCAAGGCATAGAGAATTCAACAAAATGTGTAGTTCCAGAATTTATCCATATCACACCCACAGAGGAATTGGGAATTTCGGAGGGGGGAGGGGTGGGGGTCAAAGAAAGAACAAAATTACAGAGTTTGTATGAAAGAAAAGTGGAATTTCTGGGGGTAGCAATTGGGGGTAGAAAGGGGGGGTCTTTAAAAAATCCCTTTGTGGGGAGAGGGGTTAATAATCACCCTGTTGGGTTCCCCCTCCCAACGTCCCCACCCCCTTCCTTCCCCACCTTCTCTCCGTCCTCACCCACAAATTATCAAGTATTCCATACCTGGCCTGCAGTTACTGTGTTGCTATGGTGATCCAGTATACCATCGTCATGATCCAGATCATTACTAAGATGATTAAGCTCCATCGAATCGTTTGTTTTACCAGTCAAAATGCTTGTCGTTGATACATCATCATTGTTATTTATTTCAAAATTTTCGTTTTGAGAACTCTTGTCTACAAGGAATCCGTATTTTCCTAGTCCATGTTCATTTCCTTCTTCACTTGTTTCTGTGTCATATTCATTGTCATCCGTATCTTCTTCCTCCTCTTCATCATCATCATCATCATCATCATCATCTTCACCATCATCATCATCATCATTGTCACTTTCGTCATTTCCATTCATATACTCAAATCCAACAAAATTGATGTTACTAATTCCATTACTGCCAGATTTTCCATTCTCAGTATCTAGAGACTCATTGTAGTTGCTGTAACTGTAGGTAAATTTTTCATTCTTGTCCATGTTAAAGCGCACTCTCTTCTTGGGCTTCAATTAGAAAAAGATTATCTCACATTAATTAAAGTTTTAGCCTTAAAGTCGTAGCGGAAACATGAGGTCTTGGGTTGGATTATTGGACTCAGCACCTTAGTTTAGCCCAGAGGTTGTTTCAGGGTTCGATCTGTGAGTTAGCCATGCCCTGACTTTGATCAGCCCAGAGGTTGTTTCAGGGTTTGATCTGTGAATTAGCTGTGCCCTTACTTAGATCATCCCAGAAGTTGTATCAGGGTTTGATCTGTGAGTTAGCCATGCCCTGACTTTGATCAGCCCAGAGGTTTTTTCAGGGTTTGATCTGTGAGTTAGCCGTGTGATGACTTAGATCAGGATTTCCCGCAAAGGAATGCAAAGTGGATATATCAATAATTATTAAGTGAGATTTACCTTTTCAAAGTTCTGATGCTTTCCATCTTTAATCTTATCAGCTGCTTCCAAGAGTGTATCGAGCTGAGAATCTGAGGAACACTTTAAACAAAATGGATACAATTAGTGTAATTACCTTTAACAAATGCGTTCACTAAATTTCATTTTTTTCTCCAGCCCTTGCTCCTAGTTTTAGTCTTGATCAATGCTTATTTTAAGCTTAGCCCCCTCACCTTTAAGGATGCTCCCTAGACCTTGAATATCCAACTTTGAAGAATAAATGGGGGAAAATAGTACCTCTGCTTAAATGGAGGAAAGAACTTAAAAGAACCCAAAAAAACTTACCTCAGAATTCGATCTTTCCTGTCTTCCAAAAAACGAAATATCTCCATTGAGATACCTGCCGGAATCTTTGGTCATCGAGTTTTTATTTTTTGCAGAATTCTTTAAAACCTTTAAATAAAAGCATGTATATAACAGATAATGAATAAATGATTGAATTAATTTTTTTAAATAATATTCGACAACTAATTTCTTCAAGACAGAACGATTAAAATTGTAACAAATTGCCACCAATAATAAATGGTAATTATGTTGAGAGAATCGTATTTATCTTTAAAAAAATTCATATTTCAAAGAAATTCATTTCCCGAAAAGAAGCAGATATAAAACAGAAAACTCGAGATTAGGCTCCATCACCTTATTTCATATAACTAGTTGACTTTGAGGAGAAAAAAATATAAGTACACAGGCCAGAAACAAAATACACTTCAAGAAAATAACATGTTTGTAATCATGTGCTGTTGTATAGAACAATGGGTGGACAAAAGCGCTCAAAATTAATCTAAACCTTCATTTAGCCGGCAAGCTCATATCAAAGGGATAAATAGCAAAGTATAGGTAGTAATTTTGGTATATTAAATAAAGCTCAAAATAAAACAAAAATAGATATAGTAATAAGTCTTCAAACATCAACACCTCGATCAATAACGAGGTTCGCTCTTGGCAAACATCGAAAAGGATTTCAAAAGCTTATGTACAAAGTTGATTTCGTGTTTCTTAATTGTAATTTAGCCAAAATAACCTCAAGGAAGATTAAAATACCTTTAGAGAGTTAAAAGAAAAGGTAAAAAATTATCTTTGATATGTTTACGCTGTCAAATCTCATAATTATTAGTAACTTCGTGGAGTTTTTTGGCACTTGTATAAATGTTATAGTCAGCGAGCGGAATTGAAGTATATTAGAAATTCGATTCAATGGATTGATAGTAAATTCAATCGGAAAAGCGAAATAGTAATAAGAGTTCTCAAGTATGTTTTATGAAAGTATTATAAAGAAGCCTTTCAGAAGTCAACAAGGAAAGCTATTTTAGTGCTGATTGCAACAGCATTCCTCTGTTGTTACATTTCTTGCATGATCTCGAACACTTTCGCGCTTCTCACCTCAGAATATGTCGGCTTTCTCTCTACCAGTAGCCCAGAATTACTCATTTCGACCATTATGCGCCATTCGTCACCTCTGCTTAACTCTCTCGTTGAGAGAAATCGTCGATAAATAGATAATTCCTGCAAGAATATCGCAAATTTTGGTGTTACTCTATACTCAACAACATGGCTTACTGACTATACCCAGGGACACGGAGCAGGTCTCCTTGACAACGAGCCAATCAAATATATTGATTTGCATAAATAATCATCCTTTTAAAGGTTTGAAACTTAAAATTTTGGGGAAAGAAACCTGAATTTTAAGACCTTAACTGATTTCTTAAATATATGTTTTGTTGTTATAGGAACATAAAGAGGACGAAAAAGATGAAGAGTTTCGTGAGAAAGGATCCGCTTCAGAGTCTTAGCTCTGTGAGGTGCTACAGACTACCTGCAGACGGCTAATAGGTCTTTTCTCTCTTTCGGCTTTTGTCAAGACAAGGTTATCAGCAAAAACAGGAAATATATAGTAATATCACAAGGATATATAGTCACCCACAGCTTCTGAATGTCATAGTTGGGCTTCCTATGGTTTGTCCTCGCTTATCATTACATTGCTATACTTTGAAGAGCAAAACTTCTACATTTTTTGAAACAAAAATTCTCACTCGGGCTTCCTGTGTTTTTAATATACGCCTTACAAAAAATATTCTCTCATCATATTTAACCTTGCCATCAATTTGTTAAGTTGTTGTTAATGTGATAACAGCAAGTGTGTTTATTTGGCGAATTAATCGTCCGCCATGTTGCTGTCGTTATCGCCATCACTTATTTATAACGCTGCAAGGCAAGGCAAAAAAACAACAAACTAAAACAAAAACAATCACTTACTTTGAAAGGTTCAGTAAAGTAGATCATAGATAAAAATAGTATTCAGTATTCAGTTTTCTCTGTTACCATGACTCCCTCGGTCTAATCCCTACTTTTGAGCTGTGGGATAGATCGGGATACGTCCGTCGAGCGACCGCCCAGACGATCAACCAACCAACAGACCGAATGCCAAGAGCTGTATTTAGAAATGAATCATGTAGAATTTGAGGGCGCAGCTGTCGTACACATATGTGTTTTGCATGATAAAAGTTTCTTTGCTGCATTTGTTACGTTAGCACGAGGGCCTCTTATAATTTGACCACCAGTTCCCTGCCCCCGCACGCACCTTCAGTACTGAAATAAAGTCATGTAGCTCATTCGAGAAAAGACTACGTGGGAAGCCTTCTTCTCTCTCAAATGTCACTGTTTTCTTCAGCACAAGAATAATGAAGCAATTTTTTTCCGTTCAGGATTCCAACTATTAAGTGCCATAAAGTACAAGTGGAATAGGCATCTTTTGAATATGTCATGCAGTAAACTTAATTTTTAAAAATCAGCTTTAAAAGGATTTTTTTTGATGCGTAAAATGGTCATGTCAGTTTTATTAACTCTTGACTTTTATTAAAAAGCTGAACTAATCCCTATTCAGACGAACCTTTATGAAAAGTATATAGAATAATAAAAGGCGAGCCGAAAAATAGAGAAAATTGAGGTAAATTTTGTAACCATAAATTATTCCTGATTTCTAATTAAAACGGATTTGAAATCGTGCTTTTAAAGCATAATCGCCTGTCCGTGTGCACTGTAGAGAAAATTGGGAGACTGGGTCGAAGGAAGTATACTCGTCAGTTGACCGCCAAAAAATTCACAGGAACGATTCTGAAGGTTTCTGGGATTTTCCTGGAGCTTAAGGGTTTGATAACCGATAGTTGAAAAGACACCTTGGACTGAGCCCATGAGGGACAGTTTAGTGGCCATATGCATGAAACACCCAGGGAAGGACTCGATCTGTAGTAACGGCAAACTTACCTTTTTTCTTAAACTTCTAAATGGAATGAAGAAAATGTATGTTTCCAAACATGTGGAAAATACGGAACTTCATTCCGGCTACTTCAAAAACAATTTAAAATATATATATTGTTATTGTGTGCGTGCGGTTCATATCAAAGTGTTTTACGAAGCAAAATATTGGCTTGGACTTGGTACACTATTACTATTCCAATCAGGACAGGAACTTGGCCGCTTATTTGCGATATATTTGTCTGTATTCCATACTTTTACTAGTAGTCAAGAACGTAGCTTGGTAGTCTCTTTATCAGCCTTTTTAGTATCTTTCCACTTCCCCTACGGTCAAAGAAGAAAAATAAGAAGGAAAAAATGAACACTGAAAGAAAGAAGAGAAGTCTTCCGTTTAAGTACCTCGGCCCACTTATCGCACAGACGCGATAAAACAAGTTGTATATTCATGTTATTTGTTCAATGATTCGCAAGATTGTGATTTTTCTCATCCCTGGTTAAATCAGCTTTGCAGAGGATGATACATTAAGCTTACAGGTAAAACGGGTTTTATATATTATACCGTCTGTTCAATTAGTAGGAATTTGTCATTGTTCATCATCGTATACTAGAATTTGTGATGTTTCATTCATTTTTTCTTACAGTCTCGATGTTATAAACGAATTTTAGTGGTAGCTCATAATATTTCTCATGCTAGTTAATATTTTTTCTTCCATTTTCGTCTTTTTCCTTTTTCCATTTTCTGGTCGTTCTTTCTTTCTCTCTTTTGATGAACGCACCTTCGATCGTATCCATACTTTGTTTGTTTTTCTTTCTTTTCTTTTCTCTCCTTTTCTTTCCTTTTTTATTTTTCCTTTTTTATTTTTTCCTTTTTTTCTTCTTCTTCTTCTTTCTTTCTTCCCGTCTTCTTTCTTTCCTTTACTCTTTCTTTAGTCCCTTCTCAGTCTTTTCTTCACTTCTTCTCTAATTCTCTCACTCCCTACTCCACTAAACGTACCCAGTTCGCCCACCCTCTGATTGCCAGCAGTATATAATATCTCGCTATATACGCTCACATGCTCAACTTCATATAAATCCATAAGGAAATTAACTGTAATTAAATGTCCACAGAGACACGCAGAGGAGAAGATGAACGCAAATAAAAACGAGGGCTCATTAAGAATACACAAAAGAATGATAATCATTATCACCAGTCACTAGTATTAGCGAAAGTCAAATAAAGAAACTCCACTTAAAAAATCTTATTATTCATTCACATCCGTTGACGCTCAAGAAGCACCGCTATAACGACCTACACCAATGAAAAACCATGAAAAGGCTTTTTAATAAAATTCAAATCAAGCCAGGCAAACTGCTGAGTAATTTGTTTTATAAAGCAATGACTTTCCCGTCGGCATTTTTAAGTGGTTCAAACCCGACAAGCAAGGGAAAAGTTCTGACACGAGACGCGAGATTTGACAAATGACTGAATAAAGATACTACTTCGTGCTCTTAAAACACACACTTTTGAACAGACGAAGCGTCATTGAACCAGTTCGCGCAAACCGAATTTCCCCCGCCTAAAACCAGCAGAAAATTGGCCTACGACTGACTTGGTAAGTACAGCCTTAGTTTTCTCGATGATTTTAAATTCAACTTAAAAACAGAGGAGATTCGTTTTTTTATTATTTATTTTTAATTGATTATTCTGGATTATATTTGTCAACTGAAAGTCAAGTTTAATTTTCTTACAGGATACTGAGAGTAAACTTTACTCTCAGTATCCTGTGAGAAAATTAAACTTGAATGCGAATCACGGGTTAGAACTTCACTAAAATTCACCAGTCTTATTTCCTTTCACTTGACAAACGCTCAAAATTTAGATGAACTATATTCTTTTCATAAGCTAAAGCTGAAAAAGTAAATTACTTATTGATCAAAATTCTTAATAAATTGAAGGGAAAAGATGAAGTTAACTTCTTCCAGACGGATGGAAAACAGACAGTCAATAACCTAAACTCAATAACAGCGTTTTGTAGTTATCCCTTTTTAAGTTGACTAATAGTTCTTCGTTTTCCTATTGCTATGATATATTAATTCTGAGTCCTGTCTAATTTTTTTTGAATTTTTCTTGTCGAGAAAGTGATTGACCGCTAATTTATACATGCTGATTTCCCCCTTTGATTTATTTAACTTTTATTAACACCACGATGAAGTGACTTAAACGCAAGAGCGCTAGAACGCCGAATCCCATCTCGCTCGTAACTACCGCATTGCAGATATTGTTCAAATATAGATTGATATGAAAAACCATGTATCGACTGATTACGAAACGGAATATTAGCGGGTTTTTGTTTACCAGATAATAGTTTTCTTATTTCTATAACAAATTATTGATACTGCAGTCTTGTGGCGAGGACTTAAAGATTTCGAAATATTTTAGGGGCTCTAGCTATAGCAGATGCGAAAAATCCGGGAAAGACTGTTTGTTAATAAAAAACGGGTAACAACGGCACTTAGACAGAAAATATAAAATATCCGGATAAAACATGGACATAATGTCATAAAATACAAACACGTTTTTTGATAAAACGATTTTGAACGACTATTGCTTTTAGTTGAATAACTTGGACGTAAAAGGAAGTTTATAAAGAGGTTTTTTGGCCGTGTCCCCAGGCAACTGGTACTCACTTTTGTCTGCATGCTAGTAACTAATGGCTGGGATGTCAATCACCTATTTACTACTGTTTATTTTTAGAATTATTCCCTTATGAAGTGAGAGCGCATTCAACGACAAAAAATTGAAACACTTGTAAACTGTGAGAATATACTTTGAATGACTGGTCTATCAGTATATGTAGTATTTACTGCCGTATATATTTGAGCTAAAAATACTCGACAAGTGTAGTGAAAAAACAGCACACTTCGAAACACTTGTTTCTTTGTTTATATTAACTCTTTACTCTAAGATCAGACTCAATTCATCAATCTTTAATGCTGTCTAATACTCTGACCAAGTTATCCACAGAAAGCAGGCTGCGTTTGGCTATCAACAGCTGATATTTCACCGCCAACGCCAGCCACCTAGAGAATATTCAAGTTAAAATATCAACTATATTGGCTAAGAACTCGAACAGTTTATTTTATCTTCTGGAATATTGTGGTTATGGCTAACGAAATTGCAAATAAGTGACTTTCATTAGACAAGAATAAATGCCTTAAGCGCTCAAGATGATATATGGAGAACTGATTAGCACGGACTCTTTACCACGGACCAAGACATAACAATTTTAACTAAAATACTTGCGATAATGTATTTTTTTAAAATATACATTAGACTGAAATCTCTTATGACAATTTAAAATAAATGGAGTGTTTGCGAGTTTTAGCGAGTGGTCAAATGAGCCTGTGATTGAGTTAACGTTGCACAGCGGTGTCAGGCTAAAGTATAGGACTTCTGATGATCAGATATTTTATTTCGCGTGCTATTTATAACACAATACTTAAGAACCCCAAGGCCTATCGCAAACGATCGAGTCGTAAATAAAACTGCGAAAATCTAGTCAGTATAGATAGATCACGGACATGCACTTTATTAAAAAAATCCTATTGACGAAAAAAGGACTGAAAAAATACGAAATGTCCGTAGTCGTTTGACAATCAATTGAAAGACAAATTCTTTAAGGTATACTAGAATAATTGTTATGGTCCGTTGAAAAACGAAACATTCTCCTTTCTCCTTTCTCCTTTCTCCTTTCTCCTTTCTCCTTTCTCCTTTCTCCTTTTCCTAGCTTTACCCTACGCTTGAATTGCGTCACCAGGCAAAATCAGATCTAGACTCATAGCGAGTACAGTACTGAAATATCGCATTATACAGCACGTACACGGTAAGACATGCCGTAACATTGAAATGGTTTCTCATTGTCTTCCAGTAATTCGACCTATCGCAACGGTGCGAATTTATTTATCGTTTCCCACCAGGGCGGGAGGAGGGATCTCCCTCCCTTCTCCCGCCCTGCTTCCCACTCAGGACGAAAGCCGCTTGAGATGCGGTAGCGTTGAAATGGTTTCCCATTGTTCATGAGTCAGTAAACCATGCAACCACAGCGCAGTGAGATAAGGTAGTACGACTACAAATTTTCAGTATCGCTTCGAATCAAGCTCACCGCGCGGCATGGCGACTCTTATCCGATAAAATGGAGAACTCCGGCACCGGTACGCCATAACACTGAAAGGGCTTCCCAGCGTGTGCGTGTGTTATTTAGATTCACCAAAATCATGGCCACTGTAATACTGGTACGGCCACGCACGACAAAGAAATCACCGTATCTCTATAGCTATTTTAGACTTTGCTCTGATCTATGTTCATCTGTTTTCAGATAGTTTGGTATCTGGCTTTAGTTGTTTGTTGTTACTGTTGTTGTTGTTGTTGTTGTTACTATGGCTGCTGTTGTGGTTGTTGTTTTTGTTTTTGCTGCTGTTATTGTTGTTATTAATGTTGTTGTTGCTGTTTCTGTTTTTGTTGTTTTTCCGTCGATGTTGTTGTCATAAATTTAGCGTCTTTTTCGGCATTTGTTCCACTAAATTGAAAAAAACAAACAAACAAACAAGCAAACGAATTTCAGTTGGTCACCGGCACAGCGACATAGACAGGATTGTACCCAGATCTAGAAATTTTCTCTTTCGTTACTCAAAGAAAAGCATACACGATAAACACCAAAGAACAGTTTATTTTACTGTTTCAAACAGGAAGCACGAATAAGTAATAAGCGAACTTCAGAGTTTACTCCGAACACGTTTCTCGAACACAATATCGAATCTTGTCTGGCGCCGCCGGCCCGAAGCGCGTACGTGTTTTCCAACTATTTGCATCACGGCCGGTTTTGTATATTAAAATTCTTGCACTTCCTGTAAATATTTTCTAAGATATCTATTTTATTGATAGAAAATGAAATAAATAAGTCTAGCAGGGCACTTGTAAGACAAATACAGTACATATTTGGTAGTCATAAACACGTTCATCATGAGGAAAATCCGACTTGATAAAAGTCATGCCAAAAATAACCGAGTCAAAATATTTCACATCTCATCAGATTGATCCAACATATTTTGAGGTAAGATACCTATCTGAAATTTCTTGAATTGCAAGCTATACATAACACTAATAGTACAGTCAACATAGATATAATACTACAAGCGAACTGCGTTTTGAATGAGCGAATCCATTTTCATTGGCCACAAAGAATCGAGTTCATCCGTACGGTAAGCAGTATTTTTCATAACGAGATTTTAAAAAAGTCTGTTTTTTTTTTTAATTTGAAATAAGTACAGATTAAGTAAGTAAGTACAGACATTTTTGTGGAACACATATAACTGTCTTTTTGTTTTTCAAGGCCTTTTCCAGTGTTCGGCACGACAGTTTTTGCTTTAAACTATATTTAAGGCGAACAGGCTTCAGCAGTGAACAAATGACTAGCACAGCTCGGACAATGCTCATACGTGGACGTTATTTACTCTTTGCATAAACCACTCGTTTCCGCTAAAAAAATAAATAGTAGATAATATAAAGGAACAAATAAAAAAGATCGCAAATTAATTTTTTTCCCTGCTGCTGGTAGAGCGTATAAAGCGTGACTATCAGCACAAGCTGGGGCTCAAGAGCTGGAATCTTAGCATAATTCTAACCTAAACTTTTACCAAAGGACAGGGACGGCAGAGCAGTTTTCTGATTGGGGGGGGGGGGGGGGGGGGCTCAATAGTGACATTGTATGGCAAGATGGGGGGGCTGAGTTTATTGAAAATGTATTAAAATTTCACAAAAAGTGGGGGGGGGGGGGGCTAATTAAGGCCCCCCAGCCCCCCCCGGTTCCGGCGCCCCTGAAGGATAAGATTCGATACCATGTTTTACAAATGGTTTCCTTTTGAAACACACTGTCCAATGATGATGAAGAACAGCTGACGTGCGGAAGCCAATTTAATGCAGTCATCTTTTGTACCCGATTCTAAAGGGGTTTAGGCACCACCCGCTCGCTCCGGCATTTCAAAAAACAGGCAGTTTTAAATTCAAATTTTAGCTATTTCCTATCCTGCATTTGATTCTAATACTTTTGTCAGTATTTTCATATTTTTAGGCTATTTTCATTAGTTTTTCTAGTGCATTTACCACTTTTGTATAGACCTCGTGCGGCCTAACACGTTTTGCAACCCAATTTATAAGGCTATCCGATAGATAGAATTAAAATTTAGAAGACGATTTTTGCGGAGGGAGGAAAAACCGGAGAACCCGAAGAAAAAACCCTTGAAGCACAGCTAGAATGGAACCAACAAACAAGTCTACTCACATACGACACCTAAGCGCGGTAGAGCTCGAACCCGAGTCGCATTGGTGAAAGGTGACGCATTAGTAGCGCACCTTTTCATTTTCCGCTCAAATTCATCCGGCATCTTTCCCATTCCATCCATCCATTCAATCGTTAAAACCGCTTTCATGATTAGCTCGTTGGTTTCTTCATGTTGTTAGGGGTAACATGACTGATAAGTATTATGATTGCTTCTTGAATACTTTTGACTTTGCCCCATGCAGACAACATACATGCACATTTTACCAAAGCACTTAGTTTTATCTTTATAATTACCGTAAGAATTTTTAACAAGTCTGCTCTCACTAAAATATAATGACTGCTCACTTAACGCTCCAGGTGCAGCTGTCAATCATTCAAATCAAGCCCTATGTATTTGTCTCTTAAGATTTATCTTGTAAGGTTTTGTGGAGCGAGGAAAGCTGGATAAAACAGAGAAAAACCAGAGGCCAAATCAAAGGAGAAAACTAATAAAGAACTCTACTCACATGTGATGTCCAGACCCCAGAAGTGAGACCCTATGTGAGTGCACTACCTCTACGCTTTCCTTGGTTCCCAGAAACATCAAATCGTTGTAACTCAAAGTTTTCTGCAAATACGTTATCATTGAAGTTATTATTTATTTTAGTCTCTTGATTTGAGTGAACGTGGAATCAAGGTCATTGTTGTAAACGAGTGGCCATTCGTCACATCTTCGGCAGGACGTTTCAACTTCCCTTTCACTGAGACGGTAAAATAAAAAGTTCACTGCATGGGATATTCTCTTTCTATTTCAGTTGCCAATTCAAAGACAGTCGATGCATTAAGGAACCAAATCCAGTTAATTCGATATCCCGTTAATCTCTTCGTTTTGCTGTTTTTCATTCAATGAATTAGTCCCCTAAAACATGTAAGGGAGGTCAAAATCCGCCCACAGACATTTTATACCATCATTCCCATTATCATTAGACGCGATTCAATTACTAAAGGGAGTTTAAGCTGCTCTTCGCTAAATGGTTTCGTATTAAAGATAGCACTCTGCTGTGACAAATGAACGAAAATATTTAAAAAAACCCTTTTATTCCTGATAGATAAAAAGCCATGCACGCAACGACAAAGTTTTCTCACGAAAGGTGACGTTTGACTAAAGTGCTGTGATACCAAAGGTATCCCATTAAAAAAACCACAAGAGTTTACCTCCGGTAATCTCCAAATTTAGTACTTTTTAAACTAGTACTCTAGAGCGATTATCTCTGAATTCAAGAGATAAGTCGATTTTATTTTCTAGATTTGACTTGGAAATTCTTTGGAGTAAACGCGTTGAGTCATTTCCGATATCGTCATGGTATAGTCAGATAAGGCACTCGATTAAGCGAAGATAACTAGTTAACTATATAGCGTGGACAGCTTGTCATTTGGCGCTATTGTCGATACAAGTATTTCAACGTAAAAGCATCATTCTAGCAAAAGGGCGAGACTCCACAGGCCATATCGCAAAACTGATACTACCCTCAAAGCTTGGCAATTTATTAAGATATCTTGTTTCTAATTTTATACACTTGACCTACACCATTTCCGATAAGAATAAAATGCTTGCACGATAAAATTTGTCTGAACTCATTTTGAACACTTTTAATGTAGTTGCGTTTAAACATTGTAATTATCTAGAACTCGAGTGACACCCTAAGATTGCTTGTGAGATATTACACCAAAACATGATTGTTACATGTTATTATTATAGTTCGGGCTTCCTGTGGAACCACATTAGATGTAATTCGAGGAACCCTCTTTGGGGGCGTTGAGATTTAGTTGCTTCTAGTTTATTAACTCGTGTTATTTGTCGACTCTCTTATTCTCCTCCATCCCGGGCCTCCATTATTCTACAAACCGAACCGTTTACACTCACTATATAAAATAATAATAATAATTAAAAAAAAAACAACAAAAAAAAAGTTCTAATTTCAGCACTGCGCATGCTTTCTTCACATGAGCGGCAACGTCAAATCAAAGATTTTTCAGTCAATCCGTTCGACAACCAAGGTTCTCATAATTCATTAATTTAAAAATCATTTTATCACTGGGATTCATCTCATTTTTTTTCCGATCAGAGACGACTAAATTCGTTGTATTATCGTTTGAAGAAATTTCCGCCTTTATTTCTGAGGATTGTCTTGAAAAGTTTTGTCCTTTAAAATTTTCTCGCCTTCCGGTAGACTATGATCCTTTTAATATTATTCTCGAAAAGCAATTCTTTTTATATCGTCAAATTGAAAAAGACAATTGTAATAGTGAACAATTAGTTTTACAGCCGAAATTTCCTGTATTTCAATCTGAAATGCTCTGAAGTTTTTGACAACACCCAGGAGTATAAAAACTCTTAAGTGTGTATATTAATATTCAAAACGATGACGCAAATACTTAGCACCAAGTTATCTAAAGAGCTGACTAATTGATAACCCGAGAGAAAAGGGGTTTGTTATCATTCTGGGGGCTATTTTGGGGTATAATTTAAAGAATTCTTGGGAAATTTGTCTCTGTAATAGAGTGTGTTTTCACCCCTTAGGGGGGTCATATATGACATCAAATCGAGGCTGAGCTGCCTTGGATGTAATTCTTTATCACTAATCGCTGAGTACAAGATGAGTATACAGATGTTTAACTCTGTTATTGCACTCTAGGTCTCTTTGAAGTCGGGTCATCAGTGACCAAAATGCGCTATAAGATAGCGTTTTATCTTGTAGCCTTGGTGTTCGACACTGCAGAATGCTATATCAGCGATCAAAAGCTAACAACGGTAAGATTACGTGAACGAAGTCAGTTCATTTCTTTACTCAATTTAATTTCTTTGGCTAACTTCACTAAAACTGAATAATTTTAATTCCCCAGAGAACTTTCAACAAGCCAAGGTCTCTTCCTCAATGGAATATCACATCTTTGGCCAGCCTTACTAACTATGATGAATTCTATGGAAAGATTTTAAGGCCTGTATTGAAAGTTCGTGTACCACAAACACCAGGCCACACTGAAGTCCGTAAGGTAAACTAGACTAAGTTTTAAAATCAATTTTACCAGTATTCCTTAAAAAACCTAATATTTGCCCGTGTGTGAGAACGGAAATACTTCGTTTAATGTTCATCAAGTTAGAATGAAAACTGATGGCGGGGAATCAAAATCGCTCACGGATAAATGTGTAGGAATATCAGATGTCTTAGAGTTCAATGACACACATGGCGACCGGCCGGTTAATAATTTTATTACGGCCACAAACGTTTCTGAAGATTGCCGGATTTCCCCTGAATTGACTTAACAGCGGTCTAACCAAGGCTTTACCCAAGTCGTTTACTCTCAACAGAAGGATTACAGACGTGAAAGTTCTTATTCGTGGGCGAAGGAACGTTCTAAAACCTTTTAACATCCAAACTCGTTCTAATTTCCATTTACAGGTAGTTTTTCTATCAAGCTATCGGTGATTGACCTTTGCCCAATTACTCGCTCAGATCGATTGATGCTAATAAAATTGAAGGAGTATGTACGTTTTCAAGGAATTCAATCCTTCACCGTTGTCATTTAAGAGGAAAAGCCTATATATTTATATTTGACGCGCAATATTTACTCGCTTGTTTAGCTAGCATTTATTTCCTTTAATACATTTTATCTGGTCAAACAAAATATAGATACCTTTTAACATTTTTATTCTATAATTATAAAATTTATTTCGCGAATTCAGTCTACAAGCAAAAAATGGGGCGTTTTAGATACCAAGGGACAATCAATTTTTTTTCGTTTCCAGGTGATAGACTCTTATCTTCTTTAATTATGAGAACTTTTCACGCAAATACACTTTGATATCCACAAAATATGTCTCTCTCGAGTAAATAATCTTTCATTTCCACCGCTAAACGCATATATATAGAAAAATAGCGGTGTTTCGAAAAGAAATCCTGGAAATAATGATTACTTTGTATCGTACATGTAATTAAAAAATATTCACCAAAATTTTAGCTCGGCGTCTGAATGAAAATATACAAGTTGTTTTTTCTCTCTTTTTTTAGTTTTATTTCTTGGTGTGACAAATATTTTATCACTCAAGTGTTAAGTTTTAAGGCTTCAAAATTCGATAGCGAGACAATTAACTGGAATTTTGGTTCAAATCTCAAAACTCGAAAAAAAATTCAATAAAGGACGCCACTACAATGAAGTTTTTAAAGAAAAAGATGAAATGTCGGTATGAAATGGTAATATGGACCTTGTGAGCGTATCAGCAATTGTTTACAAGATTTTGTGAGCAGATGTTAAGACGATTATTGAAAGGTCTGTGAATAGAGGGCTTAGTTAGGAAGTTCCAAATCCGAAAGAGATTTAAGCATTTTTAGGCAAATTGAATTGGAAATGAACAGATTCCCCATTATTTTCGAAGTCTCATTTTTAACACCTCTGAATTAAAGCCCATTTATTTTTTAAGATTTAAAAGACCAGCGTTAAATTTCATTCAATTTAATCAAATGCGAGGGATATATTAGGGAAATTAGTTTGTTTATTTTAGCGTTTTCTTTATTTATGGGATAAAGTTTTCTACTTAATATTTAGAATTTTTTTGTAAGCCTGAATTTTTGAAATATTGATTTTTAAAAACTTAATGAACTCAGGATTTTGACATATTCTAACTATAGAGCCCTAATAATGTTCTCTTGCAGATAGATTATCTGTGGTCTATCTTCTCCTAATTGAAAGATGCCCTATCTTTTTTCTTTCTTATCTTCCTATCACTTTTCTGTGGTTTATCCCCAATGAGTTGGCTATTTTCTGCAGATAATCTAATTTCTGTTTGATTTTTCTGTCATTACCTTTTTTCTGGATTTCGACTGAAAGAAATTTGAAATGAGTACAGGATGTGGGTAGGACATGAGAGAGATCTTGTTATGTCAAATTAAGTCCTCTTAGAAGTCACATAGCTTTATTCATGATGAATTTCATTTCACACAATATTGACAGACAGAAAGCTAGTAAATTGCTGTAACTTTTTTAACACTGATTTTCTTAAATGAAAGTAATTATGTTCCAAACAGCTGATACTGATGTATTTATGTGCAGTAAGTCGATACTTGATTCTCTTAATTTTCCCTCTTTTTTTACATGACAACACAAATTTATCCAAAGTAACATTTTTGACATATACAATGAATGTACCCGCCACTGTCAAAGCCGCCATCCTCATTTCATTTCTTAGGGATAGTTACATAAATATTTAATGAGCAAATAAAACACAGTGGTCTATGGATGGAAAATAAGATAAAAACTATGGGAATTTTTCCTATTGGTTCATACCCCAAGGTTAGAATGGTTCTAGACTTTATTGAAAACCACTATACTTAGACTAAGGCAATTTCCTCAAAGGCAAGTTGCTTTGAAAGTTAAAGATATAATTAACATTAATTGGGAAAAGATAATAGTCAACAAGGATTGCTAAATAAACAAAAAAAATTAATGCTTGGTACTTTCAAATTTGAGGATGGCAAGTTGGCCGTAAACGTTTTATCTTTTGAAATGTTGTTAAAACTCTTTTCTTTCACTTTAATATTCCTACTTCAAATCATCAAAAATATTGGTTTTATATTGCCTAATGCTGTGGTTAAATATCTGTAATGTTTGTAATTAGATGAATTTTTAATGTAATAAGATTGACTGTGACATGAAAAAGGTAGTTGCAAAGAAATATCTGCCTACACAATTACATTATTTCCTGACTATTGTGGGTTTTTATCTAACTCTTTTTTGTACGAATTGATTGTCTGATAAGTATCTTCTGGACAATTCATTCTTATTATTTACCCTCTATCTCCTACTATTTCAAATGCATTTAGTTTTGATATTCTTATCATTTCAGAGATAATAGGAACCATCTTTCGACACTTGACAAATAAATCCTATACACAAAACTGTATTCATCTGATTAATGTTTGCTGTATGTAGTCCCAATGTTTACCTTGTATTTTTTCACTTCCACACCTTCAATATTTCAGTGTTACACAAATTAATATTGAAGTATCACTACCATTTGAATATATTGAATCATACTTCTATGTAAATTGTTTCCCTTCAACAAGAGGATAAAAATTCACCTATAAATACTTAGTTATATTGTACATAATATTCCTATGGTAACTTAAATGCTAATACTAGGAAATAACTTTATACATGTACAAGTCAGAGGTATAAAAGCCTATGGATGTAATGAAGGAGCAGTAGGATTTTAAATTTTATTTTATTCATTTTTAATTTAAAAAAAAACTTTTTTTATGAAAATTTTTTTTTCCCAAAGATTTTTTGTCGGACTTGAAAACTGAGTTGAAATTGGAGATATTTGAACCAAAAGTTTTGCATCTTTGCTGTTTTGTTTTAGAAAATATGCATTCTACCCTCCCACACAAATGAAGGTGGCAGAACTTCCTACAAGTACTGGGTGGTCTATAAAGGGCTATTCTTCTAACACTAACATAATGGAAAATATCAAGACAGAATAAATTAAACTGTAGGTCTATTTCCTGTGCAAGGAAGTTTGGGGATTTCCTGTATTTCTGTGAATACTAGGCCTAGGGTTGGGTTTATTTAGTGAGCTAAAAGTGGCCATAGTGCTGGCCACTCTTATGTGAGCAATTCTTTGCTTTAGAACATTAGTTTTGCTCTAATCTTAAGTTATTGTGTCTCAAATACCATTTTGTTGAGACTGATTCACCCCTCTCCTGTATCCTAGTTTAAATGAATTCTTAATATTTGCTATTTCAGTTTATTACAAAACAATTTGAAGATCTCAAATGGTCTGTTACACTGGATGAGTTTGAAGCAGACACGCCCTATGGACTGAAGACATTCCGCAACATTATTGCAACTCTTAATCCAGTGGCCAAAACACGGCATGTTATGTCAGCTCATTATGACTCAAAGTTGTTTAAACCTGATGGCAATGGACGACAGTTCATTGGAGCTATAGATTCTGCTGTTCCATGTGCTATGCTTATTGAGGTGGCTCGCACGGTCACACCCTTTTTTCGGGCCAAACCATTGGTAAGCAATATAGCAAGATATACATTTAATAGATGCATGAATATTGATTAAGGGATACAAATGTGTACCTTATTCAGTTAGCATATGACTTCAAATGGGATCATCATGACCACCTTAAGGCATAAAAAGAAAATGGTGAAGATGTCAGTATAGCTACACTGTATAGTACTGGTGTGTGGCAGTATGTGAACTGGTAACAATAATTCTTGGGAATTCTTGAGGGGAGGGGGGTCAGAGAGGGAACAAAATCACAGAGTGTTCGAATTGGGGTCCGAAGAAAAACGTTTTTATGTGGGTTGATCCCAATGTTTTGACTCCACTCACCTCAAAAACTATGAAAAAGAGAAAGATGAAAAACAATAATGAATATGCATGTGAATAAGAAAGCCAAACAATAAATTTGTGATAATTTGGTTTTCTTTGCAAACACAGAGCAATGAAGTAACTTTACAGATGGTGTTCTTTGATGGAGAAGAAGCATTTAAAGATTGGAGTCCAACAGATTCTATTTACGGCTCAAGACACCTTGCACAGTTTTGGAAAAATACAGCAGATGACTTGGCACCTGTCAACCCTTTTGCTCCATCTGTGCAACCAACACTTATGGATTCTGTAGTAAGTAGAAGGATAAAATGATTAAATCATAATTCTTTATCTTGTACTCCTTACATTTCTTTGCGAGCAGCTGTAATGTTGTTGGAGGGTGGTTTTCTGTCAATCACTTCGCTGATATGTTACTGTCAATAAATTCATAACAAGCTAAGATTTCACTTTTTTTAAGAACATTTGACAATCTAAGATGAATGTAGATACATAAATTAAAATAAATGTAAGCTTATGTACTATTATTTTTAAAGATGAGAATATATGTGGACTGCGTAGCACTTACAAGATATAGAAAAATATAGATTTAAAATAGAAAAATAAATTTCTATATCTATTATCTTTACAGCAATCGCTAATCCTACTGGATTTACTTGGTGCTCCAGACCCCAAATTTTTTAACATGTTTGAAGCAACATCTCATTTGTTTGAACATCTCAAGTCTAAAGGTATGTCAGTTTTGAATTCATATAAATGGCTATTTTTTCTGACTTTATATTTTTGTACCTTGACATTTGGAGCAAAATTTCTCCAGACTTAAATTCAAAATCTCTATTTGAGCTAGCAGTGAAAAAGCACCTGTAGGTATCCCAAACGTTTTCTCTCTGGTGTATTGTCTCTGGTGTTACTGATTAACCTCTTTTTTTCCTTGTATTTTTTCTCCTTCAGAGGATGCATTGTATCAAGCAAATCAGTTAGAGGAATACAAAAGAAATAAAAAATATTTCCAGTCTGTGGAACTACAACAAATCTACATTGAGGATGACCATATTCCATTTCTACGAGAAGGTAAGGTCTCAGTGTTGTCTTTTTCCAGTGTTGTCCCCCATCCCCATCCCCCATCCCCATCCCCCACTGTATTGTTACACACATTAAAACCCTTCGTTCCCTATAGGGGTCAGGTTGACTATCTTGAATTACAAATTTAGAACTAATGTGCAGCATGTTTCATCTCATTTTCTAGGGGTTCCTATACTCCATCTTATTCCAGTACCATTCCCTCATTGTTGGCATCAGCTTAACGACGACGAGACCTGTCTACGGAACTCCACTATTCACAACCTCATCAAAATACTGAGGTTGTTTACAGTGGAACTTTTCGAACTATAAATTTTGGAATTATTTCTAAATTAACAAAGATTTTAACAAAATAGGAGTCTATCTGCTGGCAGTCCTTGGTTCTTGTGGGTTATTATTAGGATACGTCAACTAGATTACTAGGGAATTGAGTTTTTTTATGCAGAGGGTATCTTAGTGAAAATAAAAGTAAAAAGAAAACTGGATTTTTAACACCTCTTTCATACGCACAAAAAATAAAATTATAATATCAAACACAGGATAATTTTATTCTGCTAGCAGCAGGTTTATTTTTAATTCTCCAATGGGCTGAGCAGCTGAAATGGTAGGCATAAGATCTCAGCAAGCAGGGTAGAATTCAACATGGACAAAATAAGTTATTATAAAGACAGTAATCAAAGGCAGCTTTAGAACTTACAAAAGTCAAGGACTATAAAAAGTAGAAACAATAGTGGTATTAATATATGGGTTACACACTTCAAAGATTTGTCTGTACCAAAGGCATCATCTTGTTAGGAAATACCCTAAGAAACCTTGGGTAGATATTCTCACACAAGTTTCTACTAGAAAAATACAATTTAACCCTACTGTTAAGGGCCTTACTCACGCGGCAGCCATGTTCACTTTAATGAGAATACAAACCTTTGTTTAACCCATGTAAATTTATTCTCAAACAATTGAATGGGAGGCTAACGCGTGGGAAAATCTATTGGCTGGCACATGAACGAAGCCCATGGAGGCATTCACAGTTTTTCCGGCAACGTTTTTAAAGATGCTAAAAAAGATGATGTCTCTGGTATTATTTTTATTGTGAGGAGGTCTAATGATTAAAAAAATAATCAACATTATTAATATATTCTTTAACAGATCATTTTAACAGACAATTCAATGTAGAAATATTAGAAAGTATTAGAAATATAGAAGCATTTTATGTTGATAGAAATTTAGTATTTTCTACTAGAAAAAGCAGATTATTTAAGTGATTTGAAAGCGAGAAAAAAAGGGAAAATTTGTTGAATTCTCATAGAATTGCAATTCAGTGTTTTTTCTCTTTACTGCTAGTTCAACTTTCTGTCATTTGTTTTAGTTGTTATATATTACTTTATTGATTTGATGATCATTTGCAGGCAAAATACAAAATTCATTTCATTAATTAAAACAGCAACTAACTATGCATTCATCTAATGCATATCATTCACTGTACATTCAATGAGTAAACAGTTGAATTCTGTCAACTGTGTGACAGGAATCATGCACGCAAAAGACAGTGTGTTGGCAATCATGTGCTCTGTGTTCCAGAGTTTATCAATGGGTTATCCACTAATACATAACTAACAATAATTATTTTTGTGCATTAAATTTAAAATAACATAATTTCACTTGGTACACTAATGATTGTAAAAAAAATAAAATAAAAGCTAAAGCTGCATTGTTTAATACGCCAATTAAAGTCCACTCCTCTACGTATAAAAAATAAACATTCCCCACCCCAAAAAAGCATCATTCCAGCCATCTCTTTTCCTCCCTAAAAAGCATCATTCTAGCCATTTCTTCTCCTCCCAAAAAAGCATCATTCTAGCCATCTCTTTTCCTCCCCAAATAGCATCATTCTAGCCATCTCTTCTCCTCCCCAAATAGCATCATTCTAGCCATCTCTTCTCCTCCCTAAAGAGCATCATTCTAGCCATCTCTATTCCTCCCTAAAGAGCATCATTCTAGCCATCTCTATTCCTCCCTAAAGAGCATCATTCTAGCCATCTCTACTCCTCCCCAAAAACCATCATTCCAGCAGAGTCTACTCCCTAAAAACCATCATTCTAGCTAGCTCTTATCCTAAGCATCAATTATTTCCCAGTAATAAATTATTGTTGAGACAACGGAGGAAACAGGACAGTGTCATTAGAAGCCTGCCCTTTCCTTGAGCGTTTTAAATTAATTGCAATATTTAATCAAATAACTGATTAGCATGAATGTGGAAATTAATTCAATTTTGATGGTCAGAAATCCTGTGTTAATAAGCTCCATGTTTTTCCTTGATAAGCCAAATGCTGTCAATAGCTTCTTTCTGTAATTAGAAAAAAGTTAACAAAACATCAATGGTAATTTTTACAATAGCAGAATAATAGCTCAATCTGATTGGCTGACAGCTTTGAGCAATAAGAGGACAGACACATATTACATATCCTTTGAACCGTTTTACTAGTAAGATTTCTAACGACTTTCCTTGATTCATGATTCACTTTTCATGATTCCACTTGAAAATTGCAAATGTCAAAGCATTTTCAATTGCCTTCTAGAAATTGGTATCATCCTTCTATTACTTATAGTTTCTTTAATTCTCAGGACATGCTAAGCTAATATATGTATATTTAGCAATTATTTGCTGAAGGCGAAGTGAAAATTGGAGAATATTTACAGAGACGCTAGTCTTCGAGTGGCGAGGTAGACATTCCCCGATGTTCACTGAGCCTGAGGCGAATAATTGTCTTAGCATATACCAACTTGTGTACAGAGTAATTTATTTTTATATACAATAATTCAATAAAAACAAACAAACAGAAACTTTTAGTTTGCGTGACAAATTCAAGGAAAACTTTTAGCAAAACCTTTAGGCCATACTTCGCTGCCTTTTTAGTATTGATAGGAATGGCATTTACTTTCATTTTTTCAATTTCCTTATCGGAAATTGTAGCAAAACAATTGCCAGCAGATGCCATTTTGTTGCCAACTCAATATTCCAAGATTCAGAGGTGACTATCGTACAATATTCACCTCCAATTAACCAATGAGCGCGCTCGTTCTTAGGAAGTACACAAGTTGGTATATGCTAAATATATATATACACTTACACACACACACATATTGAGTGTTATTACCTTTTCAACACTGAACTGATCAAAGTAGATGTGTGTGTTGTTGTAAACATGCATGCGTGTGTAACCATAGTCTAGAGAGCGGAAAGCTGTCCATGGGCCATAATCATACTTAAATGGATCGTGGATTTCTGAACATCCCTAAAAATAAATAACACAAGACTTTAAAGAGGTGCAGATTTTTTACGAGTTCAAAATACTAAATTTCAATAAGAAGTTGTAAGCTTAATCAGCAGTGGACTACTGTTAACTCTATAAATTGTTAAACCACATAAGCTGTTAAAACTGCTTTAGAAAAGAGTCCAGACTCTTGTGTTTATTTTCCATAAAAATAAAAATTAGAAATCGAGAACACATTTTAAAATTTTTTGGCAAGTCTTTGAACTGCATGTGCCGGCGCCCACGCTAGTACTCTACTAGTTATTCCCAACTCGTTTGTCTTAAAAAATGGATTATGCCAGAGCCCTCGTTCTTGGCCACAGGCCAAAAGAAACTGTACTTACAGCTGATCCAGTGATGATGTGAACTGGGGCACAGGGGTTGGTGTATGGTTCAGCTTTTGATCCATTACACATCTGCATAACAACAAAAACAGTTAGATTCTCCAAGATATAGGATAACTGACAGTTATACAGACTGTTAAGTGCTTTATATCCTACCTGACGATTGTAGACTGGAAACAAACGCTCGTATGAATGCTCGTGAGCCCAAAGTTCAACATCAACACCTTCAAAATAAATCATTCTGTATTAAACTAAATATAGTATTATTTAACTTAAGTGTACTTTAAATCATTTTAAAACCTATATACACTGTAGAATGCTTACTAACACTCACCGTACTTGTAGAACAGTTTCTCAAGAGCGAACTTGTGATCATCAGAGAATCCTGTGCGAATCTATAAAGTAAGTAAAGATAATGTTGAATCTGAATGAAAAGAGCAGGTGATGTACGACTCTAAAAAAAACAAATGAAAAGTGGATATTGGATGGAAGGTAGGGATTAATAGTTGAAAAGATGGATGAATAGGTAGCGAGGGAGGAAAGGATGGATCAGAATCAGAGGATAGATGATAGATAATAGATAAATATGGATGAGTGGATGTAAAAATGGCTGGAATAGATGGATGAATGAATGGGAGAAAGGATGAAATGGATGAATGAATGGGAGAAAGGATGGAGGGATCAAGTACTGAATAGATGGTTGGTTCAGTGGATAGAGAAAGGGAAGATGGATTAATGATTAATTCAGAGCATACAAGATATAAACAAGCACATACCACACTCTCATGCTTGGTGCAGTCATCATGATCAATATTAGAACAGTACATGGGTCTGTGTCCCATTGCCATAATCCATGGACGTATTGTACGGTTTTCAGGTGAACTTGCCTCCTAAATGTAGAACATCAAATAAAGCTTTTAACAGATTTTTTTTTCATTTCTTCCTTCCTTTTTTGGCACTTGGCATGTCCCTATATCATACTTGTGGTTTTGTCCCATGATTAAGTTGGAATTTGAAGCTCCTGATTTTGTCAGAAGGAGAAAAATTGGAGAACCAGGAGCAAACTCTTGTCACACGATAGAGAACCAACTATCACTTAGCAATAACGGCAGGTTCAAATTTGGACCCCTGACCCACGGCAGTGAGAGGAGATGTATTGACAGTGTAAACCAATCTTGATGGATCCCTTAACTCGCATTTTCCTGCAAAGGCCCAAATCAAAAAATGCATTGAACAATCATTAGAACTAACCCTCAAATCCTTTTCCAGCCATGCAAACTGTTCAGCAATCCTATCAATGCCTTCCTCTGCCCAATAGAAGTAAAACTCAGTGGAAAATGCAATGAGGTGGACAGGACCAATGTTGAAACTGAAATGTAGATGTTGAAGAACACATATCTTAGATACTAAGTGTGTTTTATAACAGGATTTTTAAGATTGTAATTAATATTTACCTATAATACATGTTTTGGGAGTTTCCAGGCATTGTGAAGCGATTTCTATAGTTTGTGAAGTTACTATTACAAAACAGAACAAAGTAAAATTTTGAGCTATCATATTATCATCATTGCCTCGGCCAATGCCAAAACTTCAACTATCATAATCACAATCATCTTACACCATCATCAGCATCATCCCCAACACCACCACCACTACCATTATCATTGTCTTCTCCAACACCATCATGACCAACCCCCAAATCAACTGCACTTCAATTTCCACCATCATAAATATTGTCATTATCACCACTATCACCATCACATCCACCATTACCACATACCATCATCAATATCATCATAATGCAGTGGCATAGGCAGGGGGGCCAAGGGGGCAAGGCCCCCCTCCATCCCTTCACAGCAGAAAATGGCTGCTTTTTAGAATTCATACTATAATTTTCAAATCTATTTTTTTATTTTTTGGTTCAGTGTTTTAGGGGGTCAATTGCAGAGTTTTGAATTTGGTCCCACCCCTTCAGAAAATCCTGGCTACGCCACCCCTATAATGTTCATGATATAGTATCATATACAGTAGTATATAGTAGTATCAACACCATTTATCACCCTTGCAGATATTTGGATCAAAACAATTTTCAAACATAATATGGTACATTTTTCAGAAGATTCCAGGTACTTACTAAGAACTTTCATGATTACCAGGGCATGTCATATACGGTATATAAGCTGCGACAGGTTCAATCTGCCTCATGAACTCATCTCCTACTTTAGCATCATTCTGTAAACCAAACAGCCAGTAGGTAGGATGTCAAATGTTAAATAAAATTATTATCGCTAATCACCACCACAAATACAGCAGTGGTGCAGCTCAATGGGGATGGACTGAAAGCATGTAAAGCAGCTCTGAAAGCTACAGACCATGCATGACCTCAGAGCACAGCTCTAACCAGTTTGAATTGGTAAGGGTTGATTTTGAGATGAGGGAGGAAAAACTGGAGGACAAGAAAAACAGTTGGAGTCAGAAAGAGAACCAACAGACTCAGCTCAACACATTTACAAAATCAACATCACTAGTAGGTGTTTATTGCTCTCTACTGGCAATGAAGCCTTTGATATTAATGGTTTGTAAATATTTTCAAAGTATTATCTTTCTATTAAATGTGTCAATTAAAACAGTGTTTGTGCAAATAGTAAATTTGTATTCATAAAGAGATACTGTATACTTACTGAAGCCATATTGTATGCAAAATCACCTAAAAGAATGAAGATAAAAACTATACTGAAAATCTGAAAATAAAAGTACTTCTACTATGCTTACGAGACATGCATGTGGTGTAATCAGATTAAAACAGCTCAACTGGGGTGCTCACCATTTAACCAATCCATCCGGTCTGGAATTTAGTCGCTAATAGTAAAAAAAGAGTGGGCAACTGACTTTCGAAAAATGGTACACGCGTGTACTGAAAGAACTGAAGTGTGGGAAAGTTTCCAGAACTTTCCAATTTGAATGGCACCATTTGTTTTTCAATTGGAATTTCCGTTTTTTTCCTGGTAAATGGTAAGCACTGTTGCATGCAATAGGTCTGCAATTACAGTATGTTGGTATGTGATGAGGACAAACAATACATGTATGCTGGAACTTATATTTTCACCCCTTAAAATATATTTCACAGATAATCATTATTCCTTTAAAGTACTGTATTGTTTGATAAGGTACAGTACCTATGTGCAGAATGGCATCAAAGTCACCATGAAGGGTTTGCTCCTGTAAAAATGGAATGGACTGAGCATTGACACTACCAAGGTCACCAAACAGTGCAATTTTTGGGCTCCATTTTGTACCATCTGGTCGTACTGTAAACCAGAAGACATCGCTCCAGCCATTATTTCCACCACAATGATATTCTAATAAAAAATATCTATTGATTAGATCTTCACAGGAATCTTAGAAACTATATACCTAGATTATCCTTCCTCCTCCTCTTCCTCCCCCCCCCCCCCCCACCCACACACATGAGGGTATAGAATGATCAGAATAAAAGAGTACCAAAATGATGATGTCATAAAATTGTTTTTAAAGATATTTATGATTTTGGTGATATTATCAGAAACTGCATGTAAAAATATGATGTAGTGTGAAATCTCAGACTGAAAAATGACTTAATAATTTAATACGAAAATATCCCCATTAGTTACATATACATTTTATGTGATTATTTTATAAGCAAAGTTAACTTGGAGTGTGTTGCTGGTCAGCGGTGTGTTGTCGACAGTGCATGCGCTACTGCAGCCATTGCCCTCATGGTCGGCCATTGCTCTCAATCGCTCAGCATTGCTGCCTATTATTGCTCTCACCCCACCCACCCTCCCCGAGGGTTTAAAAAAATGGTAAGCATAAACTTCCACTGTGTTAACAGTGTGACGGGTGCTGGGGTTGACCCATGGTTACCTCTTGCCAATTGCTAGCCCTTGATGTCGCCTTGCGGCGTTGTTGGCACCTACCCTCCATATCGAAAAGCAACATGTTAACTCTTATTTGAAGCTGGATCTAATGTGATTGGATCCAGTTCTAAATAAGAGAAAATGTATGGACATTTTTGGAGCTTAATTGTCCATATCTCCATTTCTAAAGCTCAGAACAGCTTTAAAGTTGGCAGAAATGTAGGCAGAAATGGTGTGTTTTCTTCAAATATGAATGAACATTTCAAAACTGAATTTAGAAATTTTCAATTTGATGATGTCACACTTTGGTACTCTATTCAGTTATTATGATGATACTAAATATTACCATAGCTCTGTTCAGGCATCAGCCCTGTCAGCTTAACTCTATGGATATACATAGTCCTATGTAAAGATCCACCATCTACAAACTTGGTGACGGTTCCAGTTACCCTCAAGTCTAGTGGACCTCCTTTCTTGTTGTACTCTACAATGGAATCTGCAGTGTACTGCATGGTCACCCATGTTACTACCATTTCTGTTACATCATCTTTAAAATAAGAGGCATAAACATATTGGTATTATTGTTTTAGTACACACTTTACGACTGTTTTCAAAACCAGCCACAATTTTTATATCAATCAGCATGTATTAGCTACTTAGTGGAGTGAGTGTTGCCTGACAACACTAATAGCAGCTGCATAGGAGACTACATGTAGTAATGTAAACTGTAAACTTGATAATAGCCACTGTGTGTAAAGGCAGAATTTTTAACAAAATAAAAGTACATAGAACTGAAAGTAATAACTAACATATAAAGAAACTTTCGTAGAAACGAGGTTTAAAATCTTCCCAACCCCCCTCCCCCCCAAACCAAGAAATTTTTTCCCCTAAATTTCTTCCTTCCTTCCATTAGTTCTTCATTCTTTCTTTCTCAAGACTAAATAACGAGAATATCTGTTATCAATCATGAATTCTACATGATTAATGTTCAAAATAAGTTTATAAAGATTTGCGACACAATAACATGGCGTCATGTGACACTGTTGTTATGCAACGTGCGTAGCTACATGCCATATAAGAAAACACAGAAATTATACATAAAAAGCCAACTTACAACCTCAATACACTTAAAAATAGTAAAATTACGCTATAGAAGCCTAATTTATGAACTTTTTCTCGAAGCTGAGCTAAGAAACATCAGTAAATTTTTCCAACTAAAACAACAACAGGAGAACGAATAAGCTAAAAACAGACGCTATTTACGACTAAATTCTTCATTATTTTTTCACTTACTCGTAGCAGAAAGGTGAACTTGTTCGGGTCGTTGACTAGTCTGTCCTTGTATCATATAGGAAAGAGATAAAAGCAGTATGAAAGGGAGTAAAACTGCCATGTTTGAAGTCGTCACGAAGAATCTCGTTATGAATCTTGACATGAAAGGTCACGTGAATCACAGCTTTCGTTAGCTTGCGCTACCAAGGATGCTGGGAAGGTTCTGACCAAAGTGAAAAAAAATTATTAGATAACTAAAATATAGGTGGAGTAAAATAGTAATGAATTTGATGTATGGAGAAGGATAACAATCCAAAATTACACGACATATAATAATATAATAATATCATACGAGTATATGACGTTACCAGTTTGTCTATAGTAAAGGAAATATTATTTCTTACTGGTGGGGGAAAAATCTTAAAACGGGCTAAATTCAAAAATGACCACACAGAGCGAAAGAAGTGCTATTTCTAAATGATCGTGTAAAATTTCGAGGCTTTATTTCACGTTTCAATGATCTTATTGAAATTTATGATGAATCCCCATACATTTCCTTATAACATGACACCACAGAAACCAAGCTTGGGCTACCTGTGGACAGTCGATTGTTACTAGGGTCAAGACCATGTTGATTTCACGATGCTCGATAAGATGTCCCTGGAAACGCTTACAATATCTAGTTGTATTCCTCATAAAAACAGCCTTATTTCTGGCAATGTCGTACTACATTTTTCTCTATCGCGATACGATTGCCATGTTCGTACATGAAGCCTTTTGCTGCTCCGCAAGCGAACATGTATCAGTTATTGGAATCAATTACAACACAATGCCTCCCAATTCGCAGGCAAAGTTCATTTTCGTGATACCAAGGAAGACAAAGCGAACCACGTGCGGAAAAAAGGATTCAGATGGTATTTGCCATGAGGTTCAACACCTGGTTCGAATTCTTGATGAAAATTCGTATCTCGATGGAGCGACTTGCCAAGGTTTGGACCACATTAAAGAAAGGGCCTCTCAAAAACGAATGCGGTCATGTCTTTTTGAAACTAAGTATTGGACATTGAGAATCAAACAGACGACTGTTGTAGGAAAGCAAACACAAACAATCACTCTTTGTAATCTTGCTGAAGGTCCTTTTCTTATTCGGCGCTCTGTGTTTGATAAGTTGGGCTTTCGTCCTTCTCACGGAGAAGCCACCTTGTTAGATTTCTTCTTACGGTCGAAAGGAAGTCTCCAAATAGCAGCGTCACAGAAGTGCTCGTTTTTAAAGCAACAGACGGTGACAGACAGAGGAGCTATGTCTAACAAGGAGGTTTATTTAGATTATGGCTTGCTTGGGTTTCATCATAATATTCTAAGGGTCGTGAGAGACGATTCAATTACATGGACTCAATGTACAAAAGATTTATTCCTCTGTCCAGACAAACCATTGCAAGAGTTGCATGAAAGCCGCGACAAAGCTCTGGTGGAACTTTTCCCCATCTGTTGTCACGAAAGACTTGATCAATATTTAAGAGATTCTGTTTTTGCTTTCGAAAAAGTAAACATGCCTTTTAGACTCTGCGCTGGGACGGTTCTAGGAGCTGTGCGTACTAAAGGTATCATTCCTTGGACGTATGATATCGATATATGTGTTAGTTCTACCAACTACCAAAACTCAAATGCTTTTTTCCAAATGGAAAAAATCTTGAGCGCGCGAGGTTACTCTTCTCCTCTCATATTCAACCTGCGCAGAGTGATGCCGATATTTCCTTTGATGAAAGATATTTCTTCAATTTCTTTAAACGAAAGTAACTTGTATAATAAGAAAGCTCTTAAACTAATGGAATATGTTTTACCGATAGAAAGACCGAAGTGGAGTAGCATGGGATATGTTGATGTTTATCCAATGGATAATTTATTTCGAACCGAGAGTTCTAACATTGTTATAAATAATCGGAATTATACAACGGTAGGGGACCCACACTCTTATCTTGTGGAGGTTTTTGGAGAATCTTATCACCAGGTTGACTACAGAGGTAAGTCAAAGGATCCGCACAAACCGTGGGTGTTTTGGAAATGGAAATCGAGTCTCGCCCAAGAGGATGTCCCTAGCGGGTTAACTGATGACAAGTTGGGATGTTGTGTGATGTTCTTAGGTATCGCGTTAATGAGTTACACAGTGCTGAAATTTTGTTACCATAGTTGTAGTTTTACTCGTAGAAAATGGTGAGAACTAGGGTCTGGCAGTTTTGAGAGAACCAAATCACACTTAGGGAAAGGGGGGGGGGGGGTGGGGTGTGATTTGTCCTCTAAAAAACCTTATTTTTTTGACAGGCCCCCTTTAGAACTCCCCCCCCCCAAACGACCCATGAAAATTTTCAAATTCAAATTGAGAACCACCCTTGTATGCATGACAAATTTTAAGATCCCCTACTTTCTTGCCCCATAAAAATTCAGTAAACCCCCCCTTCCCAAATTTCTTCATCCCCTTCTCGGCAGGGGAAGTTAAGGGGCCTGGTGCTGATGGGCGTGGCTAGCATTAATTGAATATTATCTTTATTATCCATAAATTATCAGTATTATTATTATATTTATTTCTACTTACAATATCCTACAAGATCCCAAAGGTCTGTAGACCATATTTGTTTTGAAAGTTAATTGAAATTTCATATTTATATTTCATTGGAAAGTAGTATAGGGAATGGGGGTATCAGCGCAGATGACCACCCGGTAATTACCTGCGTTAAGTACCACCACCCCCGGAATTACCCACGTTAAGTAGATTTTCGGCGTCATACACTATGTCCCGGTATAACTGGTAACGACAAACATCACCATTACCCGTGTCTACAAGTATGAAAAGATAATATGTTAGTCTATATATGGAGTGCGAAAGTTGTAAGAAGTTCGTTAACGACTTTTGCATAATTTGTCTAAGACCTAAAGTTATCGTACCCAAGCCAGAACCCTTTTGGTGTTGTGGTAAAAAAATGCAGATAGAAGATGACACCTCCGCACAGTGTTACGAGTGTGGTAAGAATATTCGTAATGCCGTACCAAATGCTACCAGAGAGCAGTATTACGCCAATGGAGGTCGTAAGAAGACCCCATACAAAAGAATAAAATACTTTAGGGACTGGATGAGTCATATCCAAGGTTTACATCCGATATATTTAGACGATGAAGTAAGACAGAAAATCATAGACCACTTAGAAGAGTCAACCCCACAAAGTCTACGAAAGACATTGAAAAAATTAAAGCTAGGGAAATATTACAAAGCTATTCCCTATCTTTTGTCTGAAATTACCGGTAGGCGTATTCCTCATGTCTCAGATATGCAAAGGGCCGAGTGGTTATTCTGTCGGCTGGATAAGGATATTCCTTATTACCCCGACGTAATTTACGAAATATTTTATGAAATAGACCCCAACCACCCCCTATTAGAATGGATTCCGAGAAGATGAAATGTGCAGTCGAAATCCCCCTACGTTCTTTTCAAAGCAGATGTCTACTGAGCGAGTTTTCTTTGGAGCTCCTCTTTTGCCTTCTGATAGATCTTTTTGCGAGATTCCTCGGAAAGATCTTTTACGATGGTTTTTTTATTGCCCGACTTTAATTCACCGTATTTCTTTTCCTCCGCGAGGATCAAAGAAAACTCCGTGTCGTCTATGCGGCGGTCCCGCAGAGCCTGAGACACCAAGTCGGCGATGGTGTTAGCCTTTGCTCTTGCTAAGGCTATGTGTGTGTCGTGCTTGGATATCTTACCGGACAATTGCTTTATAATGCCTGTCGTAACAGCGGAAACGATGCCGCAGACGGCTCCAACGCTGGCCAAAGGAACGCCAACGACTATTCCAGGTCCGGTGAGTGAGGTAGCAACGCCAGTGCCTGTTAACGCCACGGACATGGAGCCGGAAGTTATCGCGATTTTATGTAGTATGCTTCGGGCTCTGGCGTACTTTTTCCTAACCTCTTCGTAGTGTTTCGCTTGCCCTTCCAAGTAAGCCAGTATTAAGTTCGCTTTATTCAGACGAAAGTTCTCGGCGTTTAATTCGTTAGGACCTGTATCCTTAGTGGTAGCGTGATAATTGGGAACATCTGGGTACAACTGAGGTGCTGAAGGTATAACATCCATTATATACTAATGTACGACGCTTTTGGGAATGATATTGAGGAGCAGTCACATCACGACAACCGGGATTACTGGAATTGGAGAGCATTTAGGAAGATGTTTCCACATGCAGACCCTAGTAAGTTCGAAAGGAGACCCGATGGGATTTACTATAACGGCTCTAGGATGTACAGCAATGAGGATTTGAAACCTACGCTGGTCGATCAGATAGACAATCAACTGAAGAATTCTGGTTATGTCGAACATAAGCCCGTGCAAGGTTGGTCAAAGGAATTATTGCTTGGTACCGGTACTTATTCGATACCCGCGGTTTCATTTGATGAACATCCAAGTTTGGATTTGACATTGAACATGCGGATTTCTAACAACCATTCCTTTCCGTTAAAGGTGCGAGATATCTTCAAAAACGTGCCCATTAATCATACCACCGCAAAAGAAGCCCACGAATGGTTAAGTGGTCCTAACATGCGTTATTGGCCGCAGCAGCTGAACTTTGCGGTTTGGTGTGCCACTAGCGGCTGTGGTGTAAGTGCAAACTTGATGAAGAATTCGATATTTATGTTTCACTTTCACTTTACGGTTAGAAGAATACTGCATGAGATGGGTGTTATTGCGCTGCCGGGAGATGCCACGTTTTATCCAAGAGATAATAAATACAACGTTCCAGCCTATAACAGGCTTTGTAAGGAGTTTGGTGTTGTAGGGAAGGATTTCCGATGCACTACGGGCGCTAACAATGGGCTGGGACACGTTTGGGCTTATTGGGGG
Organism: Actinia tenebrosa; assembly: GCF_029948245.1. NCBI lineage: Eukaryota > Metazoa > Cnidaria > Anthozoa > Actiniaria > Actiniidae > Actinia > Actinia tenebrosa. The sequence goes on from NW_028292585.1 coordinate 1,738,257, forward strand.
ATTGGTGGGCACGAGCTAAGCGATAAGGAAGTGCATACGCTGCGGTTGCAGTGGGACACTGGGTATCACAAAGAAACCTATGACAGTAGCACCTTCTTTGAACCAAATGCCAAAACCACTAAGGAAGTCAGAGACGGACCTTTGTTCAAAGACGAGGGCGGTAAGTATGCAGGGGCTAATCCACTGATTATCAAAATTACCAACGACGAGCAAACAAAGCAATATCTTAATTTCATACCCCCAAAGCCGGCCTTGCCCGTTTAAACCGCAGCATAGAAGCTTACGTGTATTCTATCCTTGGAGCTCAGGTAAATACCCGATCTAGCATAATCGGAAATACTGGCGCCGCAGAAGAAACGCGAGCCGAAGCCTTGATCTTATTTGAAAGTTCAATCTTGGAGGGCGACATTAGCAAGGGCGTACAGCGTTACCAACTAGCCATACAAAATTCTAAGGCGAGGTTGGACTATGCAGTAGCCCCGGGTTGTTGGTTAATACCTAGTAATTTATCTATAAATACTGGTTCTGTAGTAGGATACAACAACAAACTGCAGCGAGCTACTAAGGATATGAAGTTTGGGGTGAACGACGTGAACTCTGACACTCTTAGGAACATTCCTCACTTCGTAGAGAAGCCAAAAAAGTCACACGAAACGAAGCTACCCGTAGTTGAGAAACCATCAAAGAAGGTCCTACCTGCGATACCTGAGGAATATGACCATAACTTATTAAAAGCCGGTCTAGCAGCTGCAAGCATTGGTCTGAGCTATTATATATGGCGATGAACAACCCCTACGTAACTGGAGTAGATTGCGTTTATACGACTTACACAGGCGAGAAAAAATACACCCAAGCATCTTGGGTTGATGTCACGGGCATGTCCGTGAATTTGAATTATTCAGGGAAGAAATTGATCCTTTGTAGTATTTGCATTGGTGCGAGGAGTCATGCCAACGTGGGCTTTAGGTTCCTGGATGACAATGGCATACTGCAGCCTATGCGCGCGAAGACAAACAACAGGGAGCCTGCGCATTTCTCCGTAGAGCCAAACCCCAGCAGCACCGAGAATCTTTCCGTTTGGACTTTCCACATGGTTGCTGATTGCCATGGGAAAGTAAAGCTGCAAATGCGTGTAGACGACACCGGGAGCGTTTGCGTAAATAGCATAGAAAACCAAAGGGATGAGTCTTATAATCACAAGACCATTAGTACTCTTACGGTAATGAGCCTTTAAATATATGAATCCACATGTAAAAGAAGATTGGTTTCTTCATTACTTAGGGGAGGAGCATTACGCCGCTAAGAAATGGCATGAAACTGGGTTGTGGGTAAGGGTTGGGGGTTTGGGGGTAGTCGTGTGCACCATTAGCATTACGACGGGGTACTCATGCAATGCCGGCTTTAGGATTGTTGATGAGAACGATCACCCATTACCACCCTATAGGACGAAAGATAATAATAGGATTTCGGCTCATTTTACGTCGGAACCCCCTGTGAATAGCAAGGAGGACATAACGCCAGTAACCTTTCACATGATAGTTAATTGCGAATATGCGAAGCTTCAATTTTACCCAAGTGAAGGCAGCATTCGAACGAACGTTGCTCCGATCATTACTCCTTTCCCCGACGCTGCTTGGAATCATAAGACGATTTGCACTATGACCGCCATACCGTTAGTTCCGCATTATCAAGGCTGCGCGAATACTATCTTTACTTACCCCCAGTCGAGGACGCCTCGGATACCCGACGACGATAAGCCCGACATAACATACAAGGATAAGATCATCCCCGAATCTTCTTCAGGAGTACCACTCCAATAGCTACGACCAAGATCCAAATGTTATTCCCCACGAACTTCAACAGTTCTCCGCCGGCCCTAAGCGCCAAGGAAACAACCGAACCCAGCAGCCCAGGAAGACCGGCTGCCATCTTTTTTCCCAAGTCCGTCAGTCCCTTACCTAATTTCTTTACGCCCGCGCCCGTAGCCTTAAGCGCGTTAAGGATTACCCCTACTACGCTCGAAATAGCGACCGCGAATGCCAGCGGAAGACCATACTTCACCAGAGCTCTTTTTACCTTTTCCTTGGTGGTAAGCCCCAATTCTCTTTCCAGGTTGTCCTTTTGCGCTTGTAATTCCGCAACCCTCTCCTGAAGGGCTTCTACTTCCCTTCGGGCTGCCTCCCTATCTTCTTCGGGACGCGCCTGGTCATTGATTATTTCCTGCTTTTCGGATATGTTTTTTTCCAGGTCTTCGATGGCCTGATCTCTTTGCTGGATTTGCTCTTCTTTAATGTTGATTTCAGCAACTAACTGCCGCCGCTCCACCAAAGAACCCTCTATGGTGGTACGTAAGTCCTTGGCTTCTTCCTTGCTTATATCCAGGTCTTGCAGGGCGAGATTGAATACCCTTTGGGCGCTGTCTTTTTCGCGAAGAGAAATGTCTCTTTGTTCTCTAAGTTCTAATATGCGTTGATTCTTGTCGTCAAGTTCTTTCTTTTGAGCATCAAGGAGTAGTCGGTTTTGCCGTATGTAATCTGCTTCCCTTTCCTCCATCGCTTGCTTTAGCTCTTCTACTTCCCTTATCGCCTCAAGACCTTTTTGTTGCCGCTGCATTATGGTCTTAACTCTTTCGACGGCTTCGTCAATATTCTCACTATTTTCTCTCATTCTTTCGGGTAAGTTGGGTTCTCCTAATGTCTTTCTAAGGGTTGGAGGAATATTTTTATCTGCGTAGTATTTACCATTTATGTCCCTGATGACATATGGATGAGCATTAGACCTATTTAACCTTGCTACTACGACTTCCCTGCCCCATTCGTTATCCGCGTCAAACATTACTTGGACTTTGTTTGGATCCCAGTTTGGGAATTCTTCCTTGATCCTATCAAAGTCGTCCGGGGTTTCTTCCATGGATTCGTCCATTTGTTCCTGAACCCTACTAAGCCATGCAGCGCCGGGGGCTTCGGGGATGTTGCCGTCCGGACCAAAGCTGGTTTCCGCGGTTTTGCTCCTAGGAGGTTTCATCATCGTGTTACTACCAAAGTCGATGTTATCGAGCTTTATGTATTCTGGTATGGGTTTGCCTGGGTTCTTAGTGCGGTATTTGTCTAGGAAAGCCATCCAGCCGGCGCGGACTCTTTTTCCAAACCGACGCACCATGTTACCTCGGAATTCCGTGGGGTCGTTGGTTTTAGGTAGTAAAGACTCGTATTCTTCGTCGTTAATATCGACTTGACCTTCTTCGGTGGTGGGATCAAAATCCGTTCCTTCTACTTCCATTATATATGATAAGCTCAAAGTTAAACCCCAACGTATTACCTAAGCAGGTTGGCGGACTGAAAGCAGAACGCACCTTTCACCGGGTTACATTCACACCTTCTAGCGCAAAGCCGGGGGAAACGCTGTACGTAGGCGTACCCCGCCTAACGGATAACCTAGTGTTGGTTCCTGGCACCCTGGCGCTAAGGTTTAACCTAGCAATACAGCCAGATACCGCAGACGCGCGTTACGTCGTCAATAATGCAGGTAGAAACCTTGTTTCCAAAATACGCGTAAAGTTCGCCGGGGAATCCTTGCTGGACTTAAACAGGTATGATTTGTATACCACGTACAAAGACTTATGGTTGACTGCATTTGACCGCGCGCAAAGGATAGAGCAGGGAATAGCAAGCGCAGCCATACGCAAAGTAAGAAGCGCAACCTCTGGCGCCTCAGGAGAAGACGAAATAAAGACTGCTTATGGTACTAAATATGTCGTTCCATTAGATTTCGAAATTATCACGAACCACGGTGCATACTACCCAAGGCAGCTAAGCGAACTGCAGTTCGAAGTAGCCCTAGCAGACACTACGAACATCCTGCAGGGAAAGGACGTAAGTTCATCAGCTGTGGATCCTTATTTCATCAAGAACTTGGAGCTGCAGTACGAGACGGTACACAGCGAAGAGCTGGCTCGTAGCGCTGGCATGGAATACAGCGCTGGGAAGGCTTTCCTTTACGATCACGTCGTGATGTACAAGACCTTTAGCTTCACGAACAACGTCGAAGAGGTCATCAACCAAAGCATTAACCTACCCAGACGCAGCCTTACAGGGGTAATGTTACTGTTTGCAAAAACATACACGGCAGGATTGCGTGACTCTGAGGCATTCTTTAATCCTAACATCACTAACGTAGGCGTTAGCATTAACGGAGTACCTAATAAGGTTTACTCACAAGGGATAAAGCCCGAGGACATGTACCGGGAAGTCGCGCGTAAGTTTGGCGATCAAATTAGTCCAAAGGAATTCTTTAAGGATAAGTACGCGCTGTGGATCGACATGCGCACGACGAACGACGAAGACCTACATGGGCAGGGATTGCGGCTGGTAAATACCCAGGACGGTATTACGTTGGAGATCAAGCGCACCAAACATGCCAGCGACACTACTAAGATAAACGCGTATATCTTCGTAGTCTCAGACGCCCAGTTGAGCGTAGAAATGAATCAGCTAAAGAGCGTTGCCTATTGATTCGTGCTCACTCATCCTTTTGATAAAAATATCGTTGGTATATAATGCTTCGCGTATTCGAAAACAACGAAACCAAACTGCAATGCATAGTGCAAGGCGATAAACTATACTTCAAAGCAAAGGAAGTGGCGGCTGCGTTGGGTTACGAACGCCCAAAAGATGCAATTAAGGTGCATGTTCGTGAAAAGTATAAGGTAAAGCTTAGCGAACTTAGAGTGGAGGTGAATCGCCTCCCCCTGTATTCACAGCCTAATTCCCTGTACGTAACCGAATCTGGGTTGTATCAGTTGATATTTAGCTCCAAGTTACCAAAAGCAGAACAATTCCAAGATTGGGTATTCGAGGAAATCCTCCCAGCGCTGAGGAAGACAGGTAAATATGAATTAGAACGACGGTTCGACAGTACTAATAAGTTAATATTCAAAATAGAAAATGAGTTCGATTTGCATAAAAAGCTTGTAGATTACATGCGTAGGTTTCACCCGCAGATGCTGGTTGCACCAGGTCTAGGAGAATTGCAAGATTCCAGTAAGAAGCGTATTACTTGCTGGCAGAAAGGTTATCAAGCAGGTCAACCAGATCTGTTGATTTTGAATGCTCATAAAGAATACAACGGGTTCTGTTTGGAGTTGAAGACACCCAAAGGTAATGGTGTCCTATCGGAAAAACAAAAAGACATCATTGGTCGTTATGAGGAAAACGGATATTTAACGATGGTAAGCAACGATTATGACTTACTCTGTAGGGAAATAGATGAATATGCTGCTGGAATTCGCATACCTTGTCCTTGGTGTGTGAAGGCCTTCAAATCACAAGATACCTTACGAACGCACCAAAGAATATTTCATAGGTATAATGATCCTTAAACAAACACACTGGCGCGATCTAATTCAAGGAATTTCATACAGAATAAAAAATTATGTCGTGTTCGAAGACATTAACCGTTTAAGGTTGGTCTTAGAACGCGACCGTCAGGAATATAGCCTTTGGGCACCTGACTGTGTGAGGTATGTGCTGCAAGGCGAAGAATACACCCACATACGTACCTATGGTAAAGTAAACGGTCGATGGAAGTTTGACATCGAACGTAAAGTAGAGGCTAATCCATTGTGTGATTAGAAGTCGTCTTCGTGGGCTGTTAGATACTGATCTGCTAAGTCAGCCCTTATTTTTTCGGTTATCGTGTAGCTGGATATCGTAATTAAGGCTCCTCCTATGAACGCTGCAAGGTGAATCATTATATATCACCCATATTCCAGCCTTTTCGTACCAACAGATAATGGTCTAAGGGCCTGGGTCCATTGTACAGGCAACACCAAATATGTTGTCCGCTGCGTTGACAGCCACAGTCCTCGCAGATGGAGTCCCAGTGTTCCCTGTCCTCCCATTTAACGCCCTCAACATCGTCAAAGCCTACGAAGGTTTCATCGATTTCTCTTTTGAGCTTTGTTAAAGCCCTGGAGGTTTCAAGGGGGCAACAGCGTTCGGCTATGTCACCGTGGGTTTCGCAGGCAATACCTTCGAGGTGGTAACGGCGGCAGCGGTACTTATGCCAGTTCTCTTCAAAGAAGGGCTCATCACAGCGGCGGCAGCAGTTCTTAAGACAGACCCTGTTGTCGCGGTGATATCGTAAGGCTTGGAGGGTGGACAGCTCTCGACCGCAGTCACCGCAAAGGGTGCTTACGGTCTTTTGACAAACCTTTTTGGAAAGATGGTATTGCAGTCGCTGCTTACTGCTGAAAGATTTATTACATTGCATGCACTCCATTATACATACCTTTATTTTTTATTGTTATTTTGTTAAACCCTGCAAGTGGGTTTTAGGATAGGGTCTATTATTTCTTGTTGTTTTGTTAAATGCCTGCGAGAAGGTCTTAACAAATTAACAATAATTATTAAGACTCTTTTGAAACCTCTTATCTTACTTTAACAAATTAACAATAAATAAGAAGACCTTATTTGAAACCACCTTGCAGATCCTCTTTGTAGGTGTCAGCTAAGGTTCGCTGTGCTTTAGGATCTGCGGGGCACCAATGCCCAATAAAGGATCCTTCGGGGAATACCTTATTACAATGAAGGCAGGTGTATTTTTTACACGGTTTGGGTATCGGTGTTTTTGGAGGGATTATGCAGTCGGCAGGTAGTTCACACGTAATACAGTCCATATATCTATGGAGGGTATCGTATGAAATCCTTGATGGACTCCTTAGCCCAGCCCGCCATTGTCAAAAGCGCGCCAAACCGTTCTGCACGCTTCAGACCGCACATTTCATCGTACAATTCCTGCACGCGCTCTTTTAACCGGTCTATCTCTTCCCTTTGCATTTCTATGGTGTCTCTTTTATCCTTTGCGTCAGCGGTAATCCTTCTTACTGCTTCCACTGGGTCCATTGTATATATAATGGATCCGAATCATATTCCCTGCAATGCTCTGATAGTAGGACCCACCGGCTGTGGAAAGACCCAATTCGTCGTGGAGCAGCTATTAGGACCCTTTAGATACCGCTTCGACTACATCGTGCTGCTTTGTCCCACCTACGTGAATAACCGCACCTGGACGGGTATAGGAGTGAAAGATGACGACTTCTTCGTAGATATTTTAGACCCTAACGAGTTATCCAGCCATTTGAAGTTCTGGCACAAGCAATTCCCTAAAGATACACAGACTTTACTCATACTGGATGACATTGCCTGTGGGGACGACGTAAAAAAGCGCACCTCCGAATTGGTGAAGCTTGCTTTCAGCGGTAGGCATGACAATATCAGCGTTTGGTTACTCTCGCAGCAGCTTACCAGCGTCTCTAAACCCTTCAGGGAAAACATAGGCTCACTTGTTGTATTTTATACACCCAGTAAGTCTGACCTGGAAACCATCTTAAGCGACTACGGCGGTGAGATATCCAAGGAACAGTTATACGAATACATGCGGCATTTAAAGACGCACCAACATTCCAAGATGATCTTCTCTTTGAGGTTTCCTTATGACGCTAATGTATATGGAAATTGAGCAGCTCATAGATGAAGTCCCCACACAGTTAGACGAAAGTAACCTTAAGGAACAACTTAACATCCTTGTGTCTTCTGGGAAGTGTAAAGAAATGATAGGCAAGGAACTTACCCATGAGCAAGTTAACAAGTTGTCGGAAGAGGAAGTCAAGAAGTTACATAAGAGGTACGAGGCTGCCCTTGCAAGTAAGACCACGGACGCCGTAGCAGACTCCGCCATTAAGCTGATCACCAAGCTCCTCGGACTTGCACTGCCCATAGACGACGTGGAGCAACTACAGAAGGACATAAGAGATGACTATGTCATATCCCAAGAACTTAAGATAACCTGTGGGTGGTTGTCTTTGAAGTGCGGTAAGTTAATGGCAGTCGCCTCTGCGGCACTTCACGTAGCTCAGCACGTCGACTTGAAGGAGGTACTAGGTTCCTTTGGAACATCTTGGAAGGACTTCAAGAAGGACAGAGAAGTCGAAAAGGTCTTCCAGGCAGCACTTGCTGAGGTACCTGATCAAGTCGCCTCAAGTACCTAGTCAAGTCGTTATCAAGTCACCTCAAGTACTTAGTCAAGTCGTTGTCAAGTCACCTCAAGTACTTAGTCAAGTCGTTGTCAAGTCATTGCCAAGTCATTGTCAAGTCGTCATCAAGTTACTTGTCAAGTCCTTCAAGTCCCTTAATATAAGATGAGTGGCACCGAAGAACAACCAGAAAAGGCTCCCGTAGAAGATACCAAGATTACCAAGGCTAAATCTCCGGGCAGAGTCGCTGCCGGAAAGAAGCTCGCGGAGATGAACAGGAAGAACAAAGCCAAAAAAGAAGAAAAGGTGGAGGAAAAAGAAGAGGAATCCTTTATTAATCCGGGATACGTCATTGGCGCGTTAGGAGTCGCTATAGCAGCAGGCAGCCTCTACTTACAATGGCGGGCAACGAAAAAGGTAGAACCACCAACATATCACGCGCCCGTGCACGCACCTGTTGAGCCGGCTGTTAGAAAAAGTAAGATCCCTGAAATGGAGTAGATTTATCACCACGTACCGTGGCGACCTAGATTTTCCTTCTCGCTTTGTAATATAATGTCAACCGCGTTATTGAAAACTGTTGAAGAGGCAGCTATCATTACTTCCATCGTTGCGGGTATTGGTTGGGTAGGTAAGAAAGTGCTCAAAGAAGACTTTACTGAAGACCCAAGCAAGAGCTTCGCTAATTTCGCTAAGATGACCGCTGCCGTTGGCGGGGCTATCATGGTAAAGGATTACCTACGGAAGGAAAAGTACATCCCTAATGTATAAATGGCTAGCGTGGTCGCAGGTGGAGTTATTGCAGCCTTAGCATTCACTGGAGCTAATTATGGTGGTCAATATTTGGATAGATTAGTTAGAGGTGATCGCAGCGGAGATTTGGCCGCCGAAAGGAAGAGACACGACTTAGCGCTGGAGAAATATCAGCGGGACGTGGCAACTTGGAATGAAAAAAGACAAGCTTACAGGGATTGGTTGGACAAGAACTACCAAGACAAGATGCAGGCGGATAAGAACTTCGAAAACACAGACTACGCCTTCAAACTTTATGCGCAAGCACACCCCGCGGCATTAACGGGGTTAAGAAAGCCTCAGTTCAAGAATTACTACCAGCCTTCTAAGAAACAAAAAGACAATGAGTTGGTCTTTGTAGGAGTCGCAGGGCTGGCAGGAGGCGTGGCCTTGGCGTATCTAATATAATGATCGTCTTTTTGGAAAGCGACAAGAATAACTTTACCACTTATCTGAATCCCCCCATCAAAGCCTGTAAGGTTCGGTTGGTTAGTTGCTCTTTGTATAATTCTTGGTATAATTTAATTAATGGCTTTGTCATCGGAACTTCCGGTACCAAACCAAAAATACCAGATTCCCATTACACCCCAATAACACTGGCTAAGGAGCTAGCAAAGCATGGATATACTCTTACCACAGGATTGCCCCATGAAATGACATTCAAGAAAAATAATGGGAGCGCCAATCTAAAGGACAGTTCATTGGTAGAACTCCTGGGCCTTACTAGTACCACGATAAATAGCGGCAGTACATATGATGTGAAATGGAAAGTCGCATCCTCTTATGAAGTCTATTGCGACTTGGTCCATAGTTACAACAATGGAGAAAAGTCTTCTCTTATGTCCAAGTTTCTGCCCCAAGGTAATCCATTTGACCCAGTAGAATACACTCCCATTTCTTTGAGCTATGACTTATCTAATTTGGTAGAAAGCATAAACATCACCATTAAAGTGGACGGAAAGACGGTGGATTTTAACGGACGTAAGATCAATCTTGTCTTGGAATTCATATAATGGGCCGCGTAGAGGACAAACTTAAAAGGATTTACTATGGGCCGGAAGGCTATTGGAGAGGAGCGTCAGCTATCAAGAAACTCGCGACCGCGGCCAGGGTATCAGACGAAACGGCTAAGAACTGGTTGAAAAAACAAACCCTCTGGCAGGTTTATCTTCCCGTGCCTAAGTACATTCCCAGGCCCAGCTTCACCGTAAATACCCCCAATGAAGTTCATCAGGCGGATTTGCTTTTCTTGCCGCACGATAAGGTGAGAAAGAAGACCTATAGGTACGCTTTGACCGTAGTCGATATCGCAAGCAGATACAAGGACGCCGAACCTATAACCAGCAAGGATTCTGGGGAAGTCGCAGAAGCCCTAGGTAGGGTTTATAAGCGCGTCTTGAAATGGCCTAAGCTGCTGCAAGTGGATGCGGGGACAGAGTTCATGGGCGTGGTTACCAAGACCCTGAAAGACCACGACACTAAGATTAGAAGAGCTAAAGCAGAGTACCACAGGGGTCAAAGCATTGTCGAAAGATTCAATAAGACCTTGGCTGAGCGTCTCTTTGGGTACCAGTATTGGAAAGAGCTGGAAGATCCCTCCAAACGCAATAGGGAATGGACTCAGAGGCTCCCCCAGGTCGTCGCAGCTTCGAACAACGAGGCGGCCAGGGCTACGGGAATGAAACCCAGGGATGCCATAAAAAAGAAACACGTGGAACACAAGTCCTTCATCAGAAGTTCGAGGGCGGTCTTCCCCCAGGAAAAAAGATTAGGCGATGTCACGGTTCGATATCTCTATGAGCCGGGTGAATTAGAAGGAGGATCCAAAAGAGCTACGGATCCTAATTGGTCTTTGGAAACTTACCAGATCCGAAGTGCGATAGCTAAGAAGGGTCAGCCCATCTTGTATTATCTTCATGATGGTCCCACGCGTGGGTTCGTCAAAGAAGAACTGCTTATCGTGTGATGTCCGAATGCTATCGTATGAATACCATCATCACACATCCACCTCTTACCATCAAATGCAGACAGTGACACCTTCTCTTGCGTTACATTGTGTATTTGATGACCATAGCTTCGAAGACTGTTCATCTTATGTCTTTGTTCCTCGCGCGTTCTTAGTACCTTAAGGTAGGACTCATGAGTAATGTCCTTCTTAACTATGTATTTTTTTACGCCCTTTGCTTTCTTTTCCACGCCATCCGACTTCTGGATGCTGTACATCTTTGGTTTTAAGCCTACATACTCCAATATGGGCTTACCCAGCATCTCGTCCTTCATCTTACCAATGACTTTCTTGTTCTTTGCAGAGTACAGGAAGTGATCCCTTGGATATCCGCTGGTGTCATACTCATCTATGTCAGGTAGGCAGTCCTTGTAGACGTCTTCTGTCTGTATTTCTAGGATGAGGGAATCGGTGTCGGTGTACAATAGACTACACTTATCCCCGTACTTTGGTTTAAGTTTGTCGTAGTAGAACTCATACATCAACAACTTCGACAAGTCCAGCACTGCAAAGCCTGTATAAACGGGCTTATTCAACAGCAGATTAGCTTTCTTCATGTGTATCACATAGAAGTCCAGCATCTTCACGTAACGTTGGAATCCTGGTTGTGATACATAGGACTCTGCTTCTTCTTTGGTGCTGGCTATCTTTATGCTAACTCTTTTACGGATGTTTTCCATAGTCTTACCAAAGACGCTGTTATTCATCAGCTTAAAGAGGTTCTTCTCGAAGTCGTTCTTTGCAGCAGTCCGCTTCGTGGTGTTAAAGTCTATGTAAGGCTGCATCCAAGGCTCCTGCGTGAACTTCAGGACTCTGTGTATCTTCTTGACCTTCATTCCATGTTTAATGTAGAATTGCAGGTTCCTGTAATGCACCACATACTTATTTTTATCCATCAGGTTCATCGTTAATTTCCTGTATGGCTTATAACTGGGACACATCTTCTTTTGCAGTGGGCTTAATTGCCTGAATGGTATTTCGATTGCTTCTGGCGCTAAGGGATATTCATTGTGTTCGTCATGCAGGTTCTCTGGGTATTCCAGGTCTACTTCCAAGACATAACCTTTATCTTCTTCTTTTCCTACTTTAAGGTAGAAGTCTATGGATTTAACTTTATCCCACTCAAAGTCTCTGACGGGTAAATACTGCGACATTGCCCAACCATAGAGGTTGTTAGCGTCTAGGTAGTAGATGTATGTGCTTGGTTCCTCGGGGTCGTGTTCTACCATATGATTGTTCGCTTTTGCATAACGTCTGCTGGGTCCACAGACGCCACCACGGATACCATCTTCCATGAATCTGTACATGTCGTATTCTGTCAGAAGGTCTAATTGAGCATTCGTCTTCTTAAGCAGTGCACTCCAACTAAGTCCAGGAGCTGTGTAGAAGTTAGCAGGGTCTAACCCATAGTATTCCATAGACATCTTCCTGAAGCTTTGGAAGACATCGGCTAGGAGTACAACATCAGAGCGCAGGTAAATATCATGGTAATCCCCCATATCCTTACAGGAGTACTTCTCCCATACATCTAATGCATGCTGATACTCCTCGTCCTTTATACCGGACTCGTTTAGGGTGCTGTAGAACTTATCTTTGCTGGGTAAAGATTCTTGAAATCTCTCCCAGGAATCCATGTATTCGTATGGATAGACGCCTTTCCTTTCTGCACCGTATTGACTGGAAATTGGGAAGTCGGCGTTGTACCTTACGAGGTTGGCTAAGGAATCAGCCATAAACTGCTGCGAGTCTAAGAACTTCAACTTACCTACAGTCACGGACATGTACCTTTCTTTGTTGTTAGGTATGCATTTAACGTCAGATCCATCCGTTCCCTGTAAGAGTAAATGACTGTCATAACCTCTTAGATTATGAAAGAACACTGGTATTTCCATCTCTGGGTCTACTTTCATGTTACATCTCCAATGCGCTGCGCCTTTGTATTTACCAGTTACATGACAATGGCTCTTTACCTTATCTGTGTAGAAGTCCTCTACGAATGGCTTGTTACAATGGATACAATGCGTGGAAGGCTTCCCTGGCTTTTCACCTTTGTTGGTATACTTATCACACTTTAAGTGTGCTTCTCCTAAATACTTACCATCTTCATCCCACGCTTTCTTTGCTCGTCTTCCGAACTGCAACAATGAATGTTGACAGATGCGACATTTCTTTGCCTTGTGGAAGTCTTCCTGGTCTTCTCTATTGAACTCCATCTTCTCAGGTCTCCTTAATTCCTTTCTTATCTTTATCTCCTCTTCTCTGAGGGATTCTAGGAACTGATTGGATGCGTTTTTACCTCTGTAGATCACAGGAGGCTCAGCTTTACCGTCTGATCTGACCACTATGTAACCATATGAGCATATCTCATGCAATCCTAACTTATTCGTAGCACCATTCTTTTGGTCTTCTTTGGTTATTATTGCTTCAAAGTCTGCATAAATGACATAAGGCACTTCCATTTGCCTTTGGTAGTCTGCATATGATAGCTCTTTGTTAGCTGGTAACTGTATGCGCTGTGCTACTTCCTCTGCTCCTCTGCATATTTCATCGTGTTTCTTCAAGTTGCTTATGGATGTAAATGATAATAGACAGCAATCGCAGAAGTACTTCTTACCCTTATGCTTGGTGTGTCTGTAGAATAGTCTACTGATATGCTTGACCCATGAATAATGTCCACCGTGGTAGAACAGATGTATGCGCTCTCCTTTACTCTTTGACAACACCAAAGGCACTATCGTCTGCTCTCTAACTCCGTAGACGTTAATTGCTAGGTCATTCAAGTCCTCGAATATGGGAATATCAATCAACTGCATGGGAAATTCCACGCCTTCCCACTCTAGTTCATCCATTGGGTACTTTGTTACCCTACATGGATCCTTTTCTACTGGATACAATGCAGACCTAATTGCCCACATGAAGCATCTATCGTCTTCGTTCTTAACATTTACGATTGCTTTTTTCCTTTCCACCCACGCTGGTAGAGGTACGTAGCTTCCACCTCTGATAGGAACATACCTAGCCATACTCACTTCTATTCCTTCTACTCCCTCCACCGTCCAACCGGATCCTTCTTTGGTGTAATTGGCTAAGGATTCCATTATAGCTTCTATGGCTTCTGTCAAGGACTTATCCAAATTCGTGGATTCTAATACAACCAAGGACTTCGATCGCAACATTGCTGTGGTCAATACATCATCTTTCGATAGACTTACTTCAACCATTATGCTTGCTTTCAGGGCCCCTAAGTCGTCTATTCCTTTCCTTAGGGTCTTCTTTAGTTTCTTTTCAGATTGACGCCAAAACTGTCTCACGTCAATTTCACCGTTTCCGGGTATTGACACTGTGCTGAAATTGCTTTGGGATTCCATCTATATATGGTAAATATTTTATACCTAATTCCAAGCACTATTGTCGTAATCATATTTACAACTTTGACAATGCCAATACAACTTTACCTTAGTTTCAAACTTCTTTCCGCATTTACAGTCATAACTCTGTAAACATTTCTTTTTCATCTTTAAATGCTTCTTCAAATCTGCTGGTTTCTTAAATATTCTCTTACAACTTTCGCACTCCATATATAGACTAACATATTATCTTTTCATACTTGTAGACACGGGTAATGGTGATGTTTGTCGTTACCAGTTATACCGGGACATAGTGTATGACGCCGAAAATCTACTTAACGTGGGTAATTCCGGGGGTGGTGGTACTTAACGCAGGTAATTACCGGGTGGTCATCTGCGCTGATACCCCCATTCCCTATACTACTTTGGAATGTTGGCTTAAAAAAAAAAAAAATTACAAACTTTTTTAAATTTTGTTTCAAATTCTATAGTGTGGTCATTTTTGTCTGATGAACAACTCAAATAGGTCCCAATAGCCTGCTATATACCTTCTAGTTTACTCTAGTCAACTTACTTTTCTGACAGCTACTTTAAGTAACTTAACAAACAAAGGGGGTAATAGGGAGGGGGAGATTGAAGGGGGAGGGGGGAGGTGAGGTTTCAAGTAAATTTATAGTCGATGCTCAACCAATTCTCTTTTGCTCAGGTGCGGCTATCATGTTTGTAGCCTTGCGCAAAACTTTCAATAGTTTTGGCACCAAGTAATTAAAGCATGCACACTGAGACATCTCACTGGCTGTTTCAATACACATCAGTTTTGAGACATGGTCTGTGTAGCTCAGAGACCATATGTGTATAATACATGACTATTAATGTATAATTAACAAGTATTTGCTGAAGGCGAAGTGAATATCAGGGAATATTTATCATGATGAAAGGTTCATTTTAGTATTTTTAACACAAGTAAATCTAATAAATAACAGAGTGAGTTTTTTCATCTTTTCAAATTATATTTATCTCTGCAAGTGGCACAAATAGATAAATGAGTGAGTGTGTGTGCATAAGATGTAAATTGTGAGCTATGAGCACGCTGGATTTATTAAATTCACTTGTGTAAAAATGCTAATACATATTATTAATCTGGGTTATGGGTGTGAGCGAAACTTTTTATTGAACAGAGACATTTTTATACAATTTTATTTTGCAAATTCCCTTTTTGTCATATTCTATTTACTACATTTGTTGTTGTTTTTTTTGGTTACCCATATCTACCTACGTCCTACGTCTACCTATGTCCTACGTCCTACTTTTCTGGACCCTGCTTCACATGCTTTGTGCTTGAGATCACAAATTTGAAAAAGAAATAATGCTTATTACATACTGCATAGATTTCATGTGATTCTGGAAAATTTAATACTGTGGATGGGTGTTGCTCAGTCAACGATCCCATGATCCTTTAAGAGACTAGATTTTGTCAATATAGGTTGCTAATATCTCCGTCACATTTTCTTGGGACAAGGAATAGGAGAATCATATTCAAAATGGCACACCGTTCCCCAGGATTGGACGCTGATTGGACTATAAGGAATTTCCCACTCTTCATTGATTATCGTCACCTTTCAGTTAGTTTTTACAGTCTCAGGGAAAAAAACAATTTTACTTGCAAGGAAATCAATTTCATTGGGAGAAATTAAATCTTGGATAAAATCAATTCTTGTACAAGTTTGTAGTAAACAAGCTCCATGCAACTAAGGCAAGAATTTTTGCTAAAGATCTGGAGCAAGATTTCATCTGAAACTGAACCTCATTCCAGCCTTTTTGCAAATGTAATCTTTAATATTATAGTAATGATATTGGTATAAAAACAGAACAAATCGCTATAAAATAGTGTCACTATGCATACATTGCTATGGCCCATTCGCTGTCTGCAATGACTGCGGGCTTCTTGATGTTCAAGACGAAAGTGGTAGAGTCGTGGCTGAAAGGAAGTTGGGTTTCTTTGCCATCTGGAAGAAAGAGCAAATATGATTAACTTGTCAGCTGTGATATCACGTAATAATCTTTAGGGTTTCATAACTAATAAGACTTCGAAATAAGACTTCAAATTTCTTTTCTAGGGGGTTCTCCCACTCTACAATCTTTCCCAGAAGTTCTTCCCATTTCTATTCCCATTCTTATTCCCCTTCCTATTCCTATTCTCATTCAAATTTCTTCCTATTCTTATTCCCATTTTTTGATTACTTGCTTTTTTCTCATCCAAGAGTCAAAATTAAGTTGCTTAATAATATAGGAATACCAACCTGATCTAAGGACAATTGACTTGGGAGAGTTACTGATTCCAAGAATGACTATTCGTTCAATCCAGGCCTTGGTTTTAAACGATGTATTAGGCTTGACATTACTGTGAAAAAGAAAAAAATACAGTTATTTTTCATGAGTAAAGAACAGCTGCTCAGATAAGATTGAAAAAATGATCCATTAGACATGACTGTAAACGTTCCAGCATTCGTAATTGGACTAGTATTCAAAGTGTCATATGAACACACTGTATGGAAAATGGTATGACTTTGCTTCCACCAATCCACTAATCAAATTTTACGAAAGGTTTGTGTCAGTCTATTTTTGAAAAATGAAACAAGAAGGAAGAAGAATGGAAGAAGAATGAAAGGAGTAGTTAACTAACAGCATATTCCACATGGATTTGAATAATCCATTATCAGAAGCAGGAGGTTGTTCTTTCACTTTAGGTTTATTTTCATCCCTAGAATTACATCAAAACATCAAAAATAAAGAGCTCTAGCGTACTATGGCTGGGGAACCTCCAAATCCTCTCTCCTGAATCAGGCTTTTAACTGTCTTTGCCGTAACTCCACCCCTAACCACATATTTAGCTACTATTTGTTAGTTAGCATCTAGATACCATGTGCTTGATATACCCGACGCATGATTAGTGAGTACGCAGAAAACATATAAAAATAGAGGTGCATAGAATCATAGTTAATAGAACTATGATAAAATGCAGAATGCCAATGAGAAGAAACAACAAGATTGTTGGATTTTGTGAAGTAAAAGAGAGAAAACAAACGAAGTTGTAAAAGTGGGACACGGAAAAAAGCAGAGAGCAAGAATATCCCCACCCATACCTCCCTCCCTCCTCATACTTCACACAGCTCCCAAAAGTCACATGGTTTGATATATGTACTAAATCAGTAAGAGGTTAAGAAAAGACAACAGCATCAAGATTAAGGTGTGAGCACAATCTGTTACATGCAACCCTGTCCTCTTCATAGCTAACATCCTCAATAGTATGTAAAAGAGTCACAATTGACGTTACAATGAAATGCCAATCTCGTGCTGCTGACTTGGTGCTGCATCATCTTTGCTAAATCTATCAAGTACATACTTAGCGACTAGTTTTCCTTGCTTGAATGAAAACTTCATGTAAGCGAACGCGCCATTCTTGTAGGCAAAGGTGTGGCCATCATCAATGTACAGATCCCCTTCAGCCTCGCCCTGATGATGAAAGAAGGGTATAAGTAAAATAAAAGTTGAACAACATCAACCAAGTAATCATCTTGAATGAATCGTTGGTATGAATTCCTTCATACCAGTGATTGTCAACATTATTAATCTCATTCACGACCTCAAACAAAAGACTGCGACTTGTGATAACACCCATGCATCTTTACATAACAATACTGACTCATTACCATTCACATTACGACTGAACCAGAGGTATAAATACCATCGACTGTGTCTCATTTTGACTTCCGCTCAGGTTGTTGAAACGTCAGTCACCACCAACAACAGTCTTTCTCAAGACTACACTCACATGGACAATCACATTTCACACCAAATTATTAATCTGGACATCATATCAACATCATCAGCTTCAGTAACATCATCATCATGAGAAGCATCTTAAGCTTCAGCATCATCATCATTACCATCATCATCATCATCATCATCGTTTTTATGATCATCATTTCATGCATCAATTTCTTCATCGTCATGCATCATGGAGGTCATCCAATCATAGTCATCATCACGCATCATCATCATCACTACCACCATTGCCACTATCACCATTGTCACCATCATCAACAATAGCAGAATCACCATAAACATCATTACTATTATTATCACCATCATTACCATCACCATCACCACCACCATGGGCATCATCATCATCATCATCAACATCATTGTCCAATCATAATCACTATACTGACCTTCATGTCCAGTGCCAGTGTCAGTGTGTACGGATCATCATGAGTCAGACTGGAACAACGACGGATGCGTTGTTTACGAGGAAAGATAGAACCTCCTCTCTGGAAGACTGGAATCTAAACAAAAATCCAAGCCATTAATACCATCAGCTTTAATATTATAAGTACCAATGTGAACTAATTACTCTGACTTTGTTCAAGGGAAGGGGAGACCCAGTTCTGACCAGACACTGTCCAATGTCCAGCCATTATTTTTAGTCCTGTAATGAAAATCACTCTAAAGTGCTTGTGTTTGTATGTATCTTACCTTATCTAGAGGTGCTTCAACTGTTACGCTGTTACCTCCACGGAAAATCTTGAGGGTGTCAAGATGGTACCAGTACTACAACAAAACAAGAATATTAGTCAAGTTCTTTTTTTCATTTCTAAGATATGCCTTTTTAGCTTAGAATTAACTCTGACCACATGTCATTCATTAATTCCAAGAAGGGGCAGCTATCATTTAAGTTCGCTGTTACTAAGGATTGGAATGATTTGCCTAAGGATTTGAGACAACTTAGCTGTTTTTAGAGAGAATAAAAGAAAAATATCAAATGCCCTTGGCAGGAATCGAACCCACATCTTCAGTATTCCAGTCCGATGTGTTAACCACTACACTAAGGACCAACCACGCTGGTAATGCAGCCGGAATATGAAATGTAGGGTATTCGTGAGGATCCCAGAGTGATATTTTTTCTCTATAGGTAAGCTTAGCTGTTTTTAATTAACTTGAGTCTCATTTCGTTTGAGTGTTGCACATGAGACTACACATGAATATGGATACAACTCAAACAAAGAATCTTATTCTCGAGAGAATAACACTTGGTCTGAAATGGGACAGGATTACTCAAGTTAAAGAGGTCAATTAGACTGCATGTACAACACATGTTGAGTATGGTTATCTTTACCTCATCTTTGCCAGGCAGGTAGACATCCATGGTGGTTTGTCCTGCAGTAGTCACAGGCTTGACCAGCATATCAGTACCTTTAAGAGAATTTAATAACACATTATTAATAAGTTAATAATAAATTATGAAGAGCTGATACAAATTCTAATGGATTACTCTGTATATTCAAATGCAAAAAAAAAAAAAAGAAAAAAAGAAAGAAAGAAAGAAAGAAAGAAAGAAAGAAAGAAATTATTTAATGTCAAGAATGCTGGAAGTGGCATGATAATTTGATTTTTGCAGAGAACCTGAATAGAAACCCTCACATTATAGGAGAAAACTAACAAGCACCGCCAGTCTCAAATGATTATAAGCCTGGGGACAGAACCCATGAACCCAGTGGTGTGAGGTGGTACATTAGCAGAACACCCAACCCAGTCTTTCAATAAATTGAATAATCAAAGAAAGTTTTAGTGTAATAATTCAGTTATAATATTTTGCTTACCAATGAGGTATTCATCATCTATGGTGAAGGTGGATTTGTCCTTGGGGTACTCCACCCAAAGAGGCCTTAAACACAATATGCAAACAGTCATGAATACAATAAACAAAACAAAAAATACTTTAACATCATCGATAGAAACATGTCATAATTACAAGTAATGAAATGCAGAGTCAATAAATTTTGATAGTTTGATGCAAACCATGGGATATAAAACAATATACCTTGACAATAATACTTCTAAAATAATTTTCCTATGATACAAAGCAAGTACAAGCCGGCAAAAAAGCTATAGAACCATCTGTGTATCATAGGTTGAAGCAGATCCAGGATTTTTTAAATGAAGGTAACTGCTACAGGGTACCTTGCACTAGAACCACAGGGAACCCAAATTGACGGAAATTAAGTTTGAGTAAACCAAGTGAAAGCTTTTCCCAATAAATGTTTTCAGTTATAAACACATTTTTTGTTTATGCAAAGTCATCCCCCTCACCACCCCTGGATCTGTCCCTGCCTCGTGCTAATACAGAGACCGTGGAGAGGGAGGACAGAGATGATATATTTGGTTGATCAATGGATGATCAGCTGCTAGAAGAACCTGATCTAGAAAATTCATGAAGGTCTATTAGCATAACTGTCCTTATGCTTGATGCATCAGCAATCTCATGTAGAATTTCATGTACCTCTTGAGGTAACTCCATGTTAAACTGTCATCATGTGCATCAAACAATATCATGCAAAATTTGGGTGCTCGAAAGGTACATGCTAGGATAATCATGGGCATTTACTATAAAGACTTGGGAGAGGGAGGGCCTGGGATGCTATAGCCTCCCCACTTTTCACTAATTAATACTAGTTCTCCTCCTTCCCTAACGGACACTTTTAGTCTCATATGTACTAGTCTGCTGCATTTTTTTAATGTCTCAACCCCCTACTTTTTAGGACCTTCTAGGGTGGTCTGTGGCTGGTCCTTGAAAAAATCACATAATGTTCCCATTTTGAGTTCGCCTTTGCTCAGTCTTAGCACCGATGACCAGTGTGCAAAGTGTTCCCTTGTTTGATTACAGCAAGTTATGTAGTAAGAAATATATGTACTACAGAACAATACAACTTAATTAAATTCCACAGGTTGTAGTTGAATGGCTGAATCTAGTATTTTAATGCACAATAACGCTGAGGGAAAAAACTTGAAACTGGAGAATTACTGTGGTATATACTCTTATATACCATGGCTGATCAACCAATCAGGACCAAGCAGCATCATTATCAACTGTGGTACAATAACTACATACCTGACAATTGGTGTTCCTTCATTTGAAGCATGGAAGAACAAGGTGTACCAGAATGGCAGTAAAGCATATCTGCGTCGTATACTTTCCCGTATGATCCTCTTTGTGTTGTCATCAAACAGCCATGGCTCGCGCCTCTTGGTGTCCAGATGAGCATGTGCACGGAAGAATGGTTGAAATGCACCAGCCTATCATAAAAATATGTTTAACTAAACTTTAAGGGTGATTTTGAATTATGGAACCTGTTGTAGTCGTTATCTGATTAGCAAACGGAAGGTTACAGGTTCAAAACCTGCCTAGAAATTTGTTTTCAGAGAAAACTTTGCTTAAAGAAAAAAATGTAATTCACAACTTTAATAACTATCCAAGTACGAAGACACCTTAGCAGTCGTTGTTGTTTTTATATTGTCAGAATAAAGTGCTTCTGATGGTGTTTCATTTCCATTTTACAGATGGTAGTCAGTGTTTGAGCAGATAGTGTTTTTTAGACTTTTAGCAATTGTTTCACAACCACGACATATTGACGGCTAGTTGGAAGAAAATATATTTGTTTTTAGGTGGAATCTCCAAGCTTTTCTTGTCATCACATGTTAGCCAATCAGAAAGCTTAATTTTTAAACAACAATACCACAAAATATTGTTGCCTAAAAAATATGAGACTATTTATTGAATCGCTATACTTTATTGTGCTTACCTGGTACCACCTTGTCAAAAGCTCAGTATCTGGGTTGCCAAAAAATCCACCAACATCAGCTGTAAGGAATAATTATAACATACAATAGGTTTTTCCTATAATCTAAAACAATCTACTTTATATGAATATAAGAAATGCAATCCTACATTGCTTTCTGTATGTGCCTCAAATGTGGGTTCAATAAACTTTAGTACTTTTACTTTAAATAAACTTTGCTTCTGTCGTGATTGCTACTCAATGATCAAAACAAACTCTTGCGACAGTGGCGTAGCAAGGGGGTCATATGAGTCACCTCTCCCCAAAAAACTTTTTGGTAATTAATAGAAATAAAAGAAAAAGTAAAATATTAGAAATTAGATTGAATGAATAAAAATGTTTATTTCCTTTTTTGTTTGTTTGTTTTTTACTTTTTATTCTCAGTGTGCCCCCAATTCCTGGGACCTAGCGATGCCCCTGTCTTGCAACAACCTTGGACATGTTTCATCATGGGAAGATGTACACATGCTCACTTATCAACATACCTCCACAGAATGGCAGTCCTGTTATACCAATACTTAGAATCATGGGGATGGATGCTTTGAGATGGCCCCATTCTGCTTTGTTGTCACCAGTCCATATGGGACCTTTGGAATCAATCAATCACATCCTTGTGTTATATCTTGTATGTGAGAGTGAATATATGGGATGGGATGGATGGATGGATGGGAAAGAGTCATGGGATGGATGGATGCTTTGAGATGGCCCCATTCTGCTTTGTTGTCACCACTTTGTTGTTATATATTGTATGTGATAGTGAATCTATAGGATGGGGTGGATGAATGAATGGGATGAGAAAGAGTCATGGGATGGATGGATGTGAGATGGGATGGATTCATAGATGGGATGGGATGAATGAGAGCCATATGATGGATGGATGTGAGATTATTCCCAAATGGGAATGAATGAATAAGTGAATGAATATTGTATTCCCATTTGGCACAAAGAAAAAACATCTTCTGCACTCTGTATAAGTACCATATCTCTGTGATCCTGCGAAGAAAGCTCTCGACAGTACAAATGGACGTTCCCTGCCTCCTGACCGCTGCATCAACCCCTGACCAGTAGCCATGTGTAGATACATGCCGTAGATGTTATGGACATCACGATGTTCCCAGTTCTCGAAATGAATTGCATCTTTATGCATGGTTATTTCAGGTCCATGAAAAACTGAAGGCTGGATGAGAATAAAAACAAAATGTTAATAACTTAATAATCGCTTAAATATTTGTAATGAAAATATATTTCTAAGTATATGCTCACATGTACGTATGTTGAAAATACCCTCGTGTATGAAATGTCTGTTTGTGTGGGATTTCTGCACATCAATATCATGAGTTTTTCTAACAAATGAATGAATGAATGGATGGATGGATGGATGAAAGAATGGATGAATGGATGGATGGTTGGATGGATGGATAGATGAATGAATAGATGGAAGGATGGAAGGATGGATGAATGGATGGATGGATGGATGGTTGGATGGATGGGTGGGTGGGTGGATGGATGGATGAATGAATGAATAGATGGATGAATGGTTGGATGGATGAATGAATGAATAGATGGAAGGATGGAAGGATGAATTGATGATGATGCTGAGGATGATGATGTTGACAATAATAATAATAATAATAATAATAATAATCATACCTCATTCATGTCATTCCATATAAAGAGAGTATTGGTAGAACCCTTTAAATAAAAAATATATAATTAAGGCTATTTATGTGTCTCCTTGTGTACTACAACCATCAAACAAAGAAGATGATACTCTAGATGACACTTGGTCTGAAATAGGAAAACCTCACACCCAAGGTTAAGAGATCTATTTGCACAATCTCCTTGTCAAGTCTTGATGCATCAGCAATCTCATGTAGAATTTCATGTACCTCTTGAGGTAACTCCATGTTAAACTGTCATCATGTGCATCAAACAATATCATACTGTTGTCAAATTTATTCTCACTTTCTGATTGGTTATCAGACACTATGTATGAAAGTATAAACAATGATACTGTCACTGACAAGCATGCACCGTAAGCACTTAGGAAGTGCCCTAAGCACACTTCTTTCATGCTTATGCTTTTCCTGCGTGCTTTATTACTGAACGGAGCACAAAAAAAGCTGTTTTATTTGTTAAATATCTGTAGAAATTATACATATAATATTATTTTATTTAAACAAAATTTCACCTTGTAATTATCAAGAGAGAACTGATCTGCCCACCAGTGACGATACTCTGGATTAGTGAAGTCAATCCAGGAAGAGGTGCCTAAAACATTCAGAATAACAATAATTGTTACGTCTTGAATAAGACTGCTGCGGCTATTCATTACCCAATGAGAACAGAGCAAAATGATGTGAATATGAAAATTTGTTGGTATGGTTGTAATTTCTTGTAGCTTTTGCATAAACGGAGCGTGCACTTTCAACCAACTTCCATTAGATAAACATATAGTTCCAATCTTGGAGAGTTTATAGCAAAGGCCAGTCGCTGTTTTAAATGCTAGATGCTATGTGCATTGTCTTGTTTTGAGCAATTATCTTATTGTATTGTAATGTAACTTGTAATTATTGTAGTGTTTATTTACTTTGTAAATTATATCTATTTTATACAGGAATCTATTTAAACTAGCCCGTGCTAAATTAGATATTCCTGTTAAAATATTGAATGAAATAAAATAAATAAATGAATGCAGTGACTGCTGTCGTGCTATGTTGGAGCATTCTCATTTGATAAGCATTGATGATGAGGCATTTCTCCAGGTCCTCCAGTTATCCTCCCTCCTCAAAAACCAAGGTGTGAGTTGAGAATTGTGTGCTCAGAATATTATGTGTTGTGGTAAGTGGGTGCATGATCTTTTCTTAACTATTGTACATGTTTACTTTAATTACCTGGCCAGCACCAGTTTTCATATTCTCCTCCATCTTTGTTCTTGATGTAGAGTCCAAGACGAGATGCTTCCTATAACAGAATGGAAGGAAAGATTAATGAAGTAGCAAATGATGGGTCAATGGGATGATAAAATGGTGGATGAGATGGAAGGATGAATGGATGGATATATATAAACGAATGTATGGATGGATAAATTGACAGTGGATCGAAAACTGGATTTGGATACAAAAATAGAGTAAATGTAATGCATGGAAGAATGGATAAAAATGCAAATGGGATGGGATGATAAAATGGTGGATGAGATGTGAAGGATGAACAGATGGATATATATAGATGAATATGTACAGATGGATAAATTGATGGTGGAATGACAACTGGACCATTCAGGTCATCAGGATACAAGAATGGAGTAAATGTAATGGATAGAAGGGATGAATAGACAAATACCAATAGTAAAATTTTTACAAGCATACAAAGAATAGATATTTTACCTCATGTATGCGATATCCACTAGCACGTTTAATATGAGGATCGACAATTGTTACCATCTAATAAAAGAAAACACAGAAACACATCACACAAGATTCCAAGAAAACTAATAATGGAGAAAACAATAACAATATGAATGACGCATCAGGAATCTCATGTAGAAATCACAGAGTACTGTCAAGTAAGTTCTGTCATCATCTGCGTCATTGATTACTATTAATAATAACTAATATTTGCAGTATAGCCTACCTTTCTTGACTTGGCAGCCAACTTGTTCTGCATAACATCAGGTGTGGGGAACTTGCTGCTGTCCCATGTCATGTACCTTAAATGACAATCAATGTTTTAGGACAATTCACGGAAATACTATCGATGTAACCAAACTGGGTTTTCACACCAGAAATACATGCCACGGTCATGCCTTCAAACAACTATGACACCACTGATAAACATCAACCTTTGATACCAAAACATGAAGAAAGGAATGCAATACAAAAGTTTGATGTTTGTCAGCAGAGTCATGGATGTTTGGAGGCGTGACGTGGCATGTTTTTCTGGCATGAAAACCCAGTTTCGTTTCCCGTTGAAGCCTGAAATCATTTTTTCAGGTCTTTCTTTACAGCGTTCGCTTATATGAAGGTGGGTTCCATCTGTGAGGTAGCAATGCCCTGACTTTGATTGGCCCATAAGCTGTTTCAGGATACTGATAAAATTAGGATTTTCAAGGATAGAGATCAAAGAAGAAATTCAACTCTCTTTGATCAGGAATTTAAACTTTTTTTTTTACTGTACTTCAGCAAAAATATACCACAAATGTAGAACCATAAGAAAATCTAGTAAATACATTGAATAACTATAGAGAATATGGAAAGAAAGGTTCATACTTTTTCCCATCAGTGTGCTCTATATCCAGCCAGAGAACGTCATATGGAATATCATGTTCATCAAAACCTGCGTCAACGCTGGTAAAAAGATAATGTCAACATTAATATTAATAGTTAAACAAGTCCTAAGTAAAACTACTGTTACAGTTCAGTGTTTGGATAAACTCTAGTGTGAAGAAAGATGACAACAAACACCAACAAAAACAATAGATGATCATGATATTAATGCTGATGATGACTGTTGATGATGAAGATGACAATGATGATGATATGACATTGATAATATTGTGAATGCAGTGATATCAGTGGTAGTAATGATTACAGTGATGATGATGAAAATAGTGACATTGATGTTGATGATGATGACAGTGACGTTGTTAGTAAGTGATGATGATAATAAACTGCAGCTTCATCTACAAACCAGTATGGTTACCAGAATACAGCGTTACAATAGTTTATATTCATGCTAGATACCATAATGGTTATCACATTGTATTGCAAATTAGCCATGCGATTTTCCAGAACCTATTCTAGAGTGATGGTTGAAACATTACCCAGTATGACATTGACCTGAGGTCTGGTAAACATGGTATCTAACTGCAGTATAAAATAAAACATACTTTTTGACATCTTCTTCATCATTGTAGTTCCATCGACATTGTTGGTAGCTTATGCCAAAAAGCTGTTGAGAAAGACACCAAAGAAAGTTGGAGAATAAATGATAATAAATATGATAATTTCATAATTTCAGCATGAATAACGATGTCATACAATATCGTAGAGTCCTGTTTATAAGTAACCCCCCCCCCCCGCCCCTGGTTATGAACACCATGAATTAAAGTCCACCCAAAAGCCTTTATCAAGTTGTATAAGCTGAGGGCTTATGACCAGGAATTTATGGTATGACATGAAGATAGTAAAGAACACCAATGACTTATCACACTTACAGGAGGAAGTGCTGTAGGACCAGTAAGGGTTGCGTACTGCTTGAATACATCATGTGGCTTGGGTCCCAGCATGACAAACACATCAATAATACCGCTCTCCGAGAACCAGTGAGTCTCCACCTGTGGGACTTCTTCCTCAGCCTTGAAAAATGACATCAGGGAATTTAACATGGACTGAAAGGTAGTGGAAAGAAGGGAAATAGAAAATGAGAGAGCTTTGAAGAAAGAAACAGCACTTTTATTATAAGATGTAGAAAAGCTCAAAAAGATACCAGTGGGTTCCCTGTGGACATATACCACAGGATACCCAGATAATGAAATAGTACAGCCCATAATCATACCTTTCTGGCATCAGAGCTACTGATATCCACCCAGGTCTCTGCGGCATTCATCCAGAAGATTCCCACAGTTTTGCTCACACTAATAAATTGAGCGATTGGAAAAGAAACTAAATGAATGGATGGAAAAATAGATGGAAAAAAGGGAAGAAAACATGATATACGGCATGCACATAGGAGTATCAGAGTGTAACACCATTTCTCTTGCCTCTCTTGGCTAGGATTGATACTCAATTAGTATGACAGTATAACCTTACCTGTGGGCCAGCATGACAGGAATGGAACCATATAAAGCCATGCGGGAATCCAACTCATATTCAAAGACATCAAGATTATACAAACGATAAGGTTCTGATCCACTGTAATGAACAAAAGATAACAGCTTTGACTAACTGGAAGTTGATAAAATACTTTATTTTTTTCTGGTCCTGTATCCTAAAAATTGTGAGTTCTGATTTACTGCACAAATAGGCAGTATTTTGCCCATGGTCCAGTATCCTGACATTTTGACTTTCATCATCCTCAGGTGCATGGGAAAATAGATTGTTAAATAACAAAACATATCACAGCTCACAGAACCTCTAAGCACCTACCAAGCCACCTAATTAATCAAATGAAACCTATCAAAATAATGAATAAAATTCTTTCTGCTTACATAGTGTTTTTGAGAGCCAGTGAATCAGCATGTTCAGGAATACCATACACATGTTCTACTCCTGGAAATGATATGTCCATCCCAACCGAACTAGGTCCTGTAATATATAATACCAAATACATGTTTTAAGAATTTCACCTGCTGAATGTGGCTACATGGCTACTTTTGGAAATTGACTTAAACTTTTTTTAAAACTTCGATTTTTCCTAATTGACATTTAATGCCGATTCCAAATATGGAAAGAAAAATAGGGTGTCCCGAGTTTTCGAGATATTCAGCATTTAATGGAACTAGCCTACACACGAGCTTTTGGAGTAAAAATTGCACCACCAGAAGTGATTAGAAAAAATTAAGATTCATAAGATAATAGTTATTTGCAGAATATATGATTGCATGAATGAAGGCTAGTCAATCATTCTACAATAATACATGGATATTTTTGACAAAAAGACAAAGAGATACATTGATTTGTCAAATTTTGTAGTTTTGGTGCTCTTAAAATTTCTCATAAAGTCGAACAAAAATCCCTACAAAAATCTATTTTTTCATGTGTTACTGATTTAAACTTTTCCTAAAATGCTGATATAACCTAGGTTTTTAGGAGTTTTATTGAATGAGCTATTAAAAAGTAGAGAGTCCCGTGCAAAATATGAGGGTTTTGCCTTGTTGAAGCTCAAAATGCGTATGGTTCTTCAATAAAATATTGTAGATTTTTCAGCGGTTTTTGAACGTGCGCACATCGTGGGCTCAAATTGAACGTTCAAAAGTAGGCAGCCACCTTAACAGCAAGATTACTGTGTGTACTTTAGAGTGGTTTTATGGCTGTCATTTTGTTAGGGCTAAAAAATCAAAAAATTCTCCTCAGGGAAATCAAGTTATTTGTCATGCAAAAATATCGCCATGTTCCTGCCCTTGACATGGCTGCTGTGAAATTCTATCTTTGATAATGGCTGTGTGTAAGCCAAACAAAAATTTAATTCTTAAGAGCTGATGTTAAATTCATAACTCATAAAACGACAAACCTCTAGGCTTGGAATCATGATGCTCTTTGAAATTTTCTTCCCACATTCCTTCTTCATCTTTAGTTTCTTCCACTTTCTTCTCTTCCTCCTCCTCTTCCTGGAAAATCCAAGACAAGAATGACTATAAAAATGATCCATTTTACAAATTTACAAATCAAAATCTCAAACCATACCTTTTTCTCTGCTTCTGCTGGAGTATCAGATGTTGCCTCTTCCTCACTTCCTGGTGGTTGAGCCTCGCTATTGTCTTCTTTATCAGGCTTAGGAGTCCTTAAATATCAAAAGAACCATTCTCTTAGTAAAACTACCTATTACTGAGTGTCACTTCTCAGGTTTCAAGTAAAACTGAGAACATTTCTGGTGACTCACATCAGCTGAAAGTTTGCTTCTGGATTTGATTTGCAAGTTAACTATGTTCTGACTTAGATCAACTCAGAATCTTTTTAGAATTGTGTAGTTCCAAAAATTATCCATACCCCCTCATGGAGGTATTTTTTAAAGACACCCCCCTAGCCCCCAGAAATTCCTATTTTCTTCCATACAAACTCTGTATTTTTTGTTCTTTCTCTGACCCCCTACTCTTCAGAAATTCCAAATTCCTCTGTGAGTTAGCCATGCCCTGACTTTGATCAGCCCAGAGGTTTTTTCAGGTTTAAATCTGTGAGTTAGCTAGGCTCTGACTTAGTTCATCCCAGAGTTTGTTTCAGGGTTTGATCTGTGAGTTATTTGTGGCTAGTTGACTTACATCAGGTACTGGCAGGTTTTTACCATGTATATTACTACTACTTACGCTTTTTCTCTATAATGTTCAAAGTTCATCAATCCCTTGGAGTTCACAGAAACAGCCACTTCATTTGCTACCACGAAGTCTAATCTAAATGGTTTGTATGTCAGTACTACGCTGTTGTCTTCTTCAAACTGGATATGAATACTATTGTCGTCTTGCTTGACTTTCTTGTATCTGTGTTTCAATGGTAATGAAAATGTCATCTACAATCAACAATGAAAGCCAGAAAATATAGATACCTCTCCTAGAAGAAGGATTGGAATCTCCATGGGAAGGGTCTAATTAAAATATCAAGGCAGGGTTTAAAATAAAGACCAATCAGTCACCTGTCATGATCACAGGCCAAATCAATTTTAGCTTAGTCATACTTTATTACTGGCTCAACGTTAGTGTTCAAAAATAACCTGCAAGGCAAAGATTTGACTGGACAAGTCTAAGTTTTGGCTGGACATTGTCTGATGTCTCTGATGTCTCAGGTTTGATTCCTGGACTCAACATCACAAGTGATCTCCCTTGATTCAAAGGTTTTTCACTGGGGTCTCCAGTTTTCTTTCCTCTGCAAAACCTAGCCAGCTAAATCCCTAAGAAAGCTGTGCCCCTGCTTTGATCAGATCATAGGTTGTTTCAGAATTGGATCTGTGAGTTATCTGTACCCTGGCGTAATCAGACCAAAGGTTGTTTCAGGGTTCGATAAAGTATTTTTTGCAGGTATATGATGTAGTAAAAAAATCTGATCAATTAGAAGTTGACTTACCTAACTGTTAATGGTTCCTTGACTAACGAATCTTTTACTTGACAACGAGGTCTAATTGGATTCACTTCATTAATTTTAAATCTGGCTGTATTTTTTTCTAAAGTAAATAGTTCTAATTTTAATGTGACATTATTATTGGTATTCAGTATATTTGCTTCTATAGTGGAATCTGTAAGAACCAAGGAATCTTTAAGAACACTATAAGGTGATTCTCCAGCTTTTATTGCACGGTTACGCCTGGAAAAAATTAAACAAATGCTGATTAGTTACCTAAACCGGGTCTTGAAGTAGGTCCCTTTAATTCTTTTCCAGACAAAGTCCTAGTAACAAATTTTGGAGAAATCCAAGTGAAAATACCCAAAACGTGATTCACATCACTTAACTTTAAAAACTTCCAGAATAGATATTTTAAGCTTAGACAGAGAATAATGAAAAATTAAGCTCAAGCTAAAAAGGTCTGTATTTTATACTTAATGCGTCTTGCACAAAGGGAAATAAAGGAAGAAAATGCATCCCATTTATCCTTTTTTTATGCCCTCCCTTGATCAAGTCAGGGAATGTGGAGCTAAGGTGTAATTTCAAAATTAATTTCAAAATTAAAAATTTCCAGGGATCTCAATTTCAAAATTTTTCAGGGCTGGCATACCCCTGAACCCCCTAGGTGCTCCTGACTTCAGGGGGTTGTTAGCCCCTCTCACCCCCCAAACAGTAGACCCTCCATCCACAGTCCCTGGTATAGTATATGACATCCATACTTACTTGCAAAAGCTACTTTGATCACATGTTTTAAAAATCCCTTTGTCCACAGATAATATCAATGTAAATGATGACAGATATAGTAGAAACAGATATTGGACCCTGCGGGAAATTGAAATTAAATTGAAATTAAGTGGATAAAAAAGGAAATATATAGCAAATCGCACAATCTCAAGTACAATTCTGAATTGATAGGTACAAGTGATGATTGAATTTTTTTTAAATTGGCAAGTTTCAAAATTAGGTGAGTTCAATTTGAGAACTTTCAAAACATCATGAGTATTTATAAATTCTGAATTGTATGAGAAGATCATGCCATTTTTTGTTTATAATACACTCAACTAAACTGAGCAACTTAAGGACTCTACAGACTACGATTTATGAAGGTAATTGAACTCTTCCGCTCAATCAGAATTGAGTAATTTTGTTGAGTGTATTATAAAAGTGTGTAACTGCATTAATAAAGCTTTCCAAACTAATAAATTGTTTTTTTAAAGGGGTTCAGAAATCATCAATAAGGAAAGTGATGATATTTTAAAAAAAGATTCCCATTATCTCATTCATTTTCAGGTACTTCCAAAAAAATGGTAAAAAGAGGAAATCACTAGAATCAGAAAAAAATGTGACCTTTTTTGGAAGAAAAAAACAATGAATTTAAATTCCCAGAAGAGGAAAATTTAATTGATTCTTCTCCTAGACTGAGCTCTACTTAAAGTTGTCTTAAGGATAAGAGTCTATTGTTTATAAGCTTAGTACTGTACTTGCAAAGATATTTTTTGTGTACAAAACAGAATCTAAACCTTTTTATAACTGGGGTATAAAATGATCCCCTACTCAAAGGATGAGGTGTATTTCATTCTTGTCTTGGCATTTATATATTATACATTTTTTTAGTAATATCAAGTTTAGCAATTCTTTGAAAATAGAAATTTCAGGCTTGACATTGAGAAAGTACGTAATACAATACAATACAATACAATAACTTTATGTAATATTTCAAATCCGACAATGAGGACAGGACGGGATTTCAAGTCCGCGCAATTAGTTCCAGTCCGAGGCGAAGCCTCGGACTGGAACTAATTGCAAGGACTTTGAAATCCCGTCCAGTCCGATTTGGAGGATTTGAAATGACTTCTCATACTCATTAATTATTCGGGAGGGATGTTGTTTTTATCTTGTATTTATTTCATTGTATATGATCTTCGCTCCATTCACCTAGTTGTAATAATGACAATCTTTTGTTTTGTAATGGTTTTATTTTGCTTTCGTCCTTTGGGATTTCTTAAGATAAATGCTATCTGAATTACTTATGCAAATAGCAGTTATTTTTCTCTGAATGTATTCATTTCAACATGGCTTCTCGTCAAAGAGACAGCGATGAAGAAGCGGAGCTTCTACCTTTAAAACGCTTTCGAAAAGTGAAAAGTCAAGCCCAAGAAGAAGAACTTTTGCAAAAAGCTGTGCCAATTTCAACCCGTTACAAGAATAACTGGGCTGTGAATATTTTTGAAGAATGGAGGCAAAGTAGAGAAAACAAAGTGGCAAGTTTGGAGTCTACCTCCATGGATGTCTCGCTAGAGAGCATTCAAAATTTGGATATTGAGGCATGGGAAACTATGACAGTTCCATCCCTAAACTTCTGGCTTGGTAAATTTGTTGAAGAAGCAGCAAACAAGAAAGGTTCGCCATATCCTGCTCGTACGCTTTATCAGCTTATCGCTAGCCTTAAACGCCACCTAGAGTCGAAAAACCGAAACGACAGTCAATATGCTTGACAAGTCTAACATGTGGTGAGTTAATTAGAAACTTTCTGTTTATTTGCTTTACTTTGCACATGAATAAAACCTTATATTATTCTAACTGAACGTTTTTCTTTTAGTTTTTCTGGACTGAGAAAAATTCTGGATGCAGAGATGAAAAGTGTCCACGCCGAAGGGGTTACTAATAGAAAGGAAGAAAAAGAGGTGATTACAGAAGAAGAGGAAGAGACGATGTGGAGGAAAGGAGTACTAGGCCAGTCAACAGCTAAGATTTTGCTTAATACAGTGTACTTTTATAATGGTAAACTATTTGGCATGCGTTCTCAAGAACATAGGCAATTAAGGATTAGCGATATCGAAATAGAAGGCGATAATACCATAATTTATCGTGAAAATTCTTCCAAAACATTTCATGGTGGCATAGCAGATTTGAAAAAGAAAGCGAGAGTGATTAAACATGTTTGCCACGAAAAGGGCAATGAGAGCCACGAGCGTTGCTTGGTTAAGATTTATAATCGGTATTTTGACCTCGTAAACAATCTTCGTGTTAAAGCAAAAGGTTTCTATTTTCAGCCATATAAGGACGGAAAATTTGCGTACAAAAACTGTGTTGTAGGAATTCATACTCTCAATGAAATTCTTCCTAGTTTGTGCTTGGCAATTGGCAGTAAAAGGAAAACTAGCCATAGTCTTCGCGTTACATGTGTTAGCAAACTGTTTAATGCAAGTGTTGACGAAAAGCTTATAAGAAGCAGAAGTGGTCACGTTAGTGATGCTCTTTTGGCATATGAAAAAAGTAGCAAGGAGCAGGAGCAAAAAGTTCCTAACATTTTGAACCCACCAGCTCAGCCAAAACAGGTTTCATCTGAGTCAAAGAATGAAATTAAGGGAAGTGAAATTAAGAATGATATAGAAATGCCTGTATTTGATATCAATGAATTAAAATCTATATTTAATGATATCACTGGTTATGAGCACGAAGCTCAGTTAAATGAAAATACATGTTCTAATTTTTGGAGCTTTTCTTCTGACGGGCCTATCAATATATCTGGCAACTGTAATGTTACAATCAACCAGTTCAAAATCTAGCTTGCGCTTGAATGAATGCTAAAACTTATATTTATACTTATAGAAAATGCTAAGTTTACGATAGCAAATTGTTTTGAAATTTCATTAATATCTAAGTAAGTTGTTAAATGAAGTGTTGAGTATATTTGCAACTATTATTGATTATAGTTTATTGGTAATAACTTCTGAAATAAATGCTTGATGAATTAAATTTTCTGTTTTCATCTTTCTATATATTGACTTGATTCAATGCTTGGACTGAATTAATTTTGTTCCAGTCCTTGGACTGAATTAATTTTGATCCAGTTGTTGGTCGACTGAATTAATTTCTTTTGTTCCAATTCATCAGCCCCACCTCTTCCCTGCTGATATCAAAACCCTCCCCGGCTTTAAGACACTTGACCTAGTTTCAAGATACATCATGTGACCAGGTACGAGGTAATCGATTGGCTAGTTACCTCATGAATAATTAATGAGTATGAGAATTATACTTGAATTACAAGATAGCAAGTACATGCTAATATCTCCAAGTTATAAATAACCTAAACTAAAAATTAAAATTACATGATGCTAATATAAAAATATGGATGTAAACAATGAAATAAATATATGTATATATGTAAAATAAAATTAAAATAGAATTATCCTCTACAAAAGGTACAACAGTCAATATCAAATTTGACTTTGGAAATTTCCGATTTAAATTTACTTAATTCGTGCAACAATCTCATGTTGTTTGGAAGAGAATTCCATAACTTACTACCCTGATAAGCCAAGGAATGAAGACCATAACTAGTGGTGTTTACTCTAGGTACTATAAGAATGTTATCACCCCGTAAATTAATGCTACAATTACGTAGTGTAAATAACTTAGAAATATATTCAGGAACCAGTCCGTGCAGAGCCTTAAATACTAATATTAAAATATTGTGCATTCTCCTATTATACAAAGTAGGATGATTAATACGCAACAATAATTCCTCATATGTGCTTTTATGATCATTATAAATAAAACGCAAAGCGCGTTCATTAAGTTTTTCTAATTTGGTTGAATTACCTCTCCCGCAATGATGCCATACAATAGAACAATAATCTAAATGAGGTAAAAAATAGGCATTATATAATTTGACTTTGGCATCAGTATTAATTAGTTTCTTATGTCTTTGTAAGACTTGAATTTGCTTGCCAACCTTCCGTGCTATCTCTGTAATGTGTTTGCTGAATTTTAAATCTCTATCGATAGTTAATAAGTAATGAAGCCTCTTTGTAGAATTAAAATATTCCCCTCCACTACCTTTGAAATAATTATTCCATTCCTTTGGTAAATGCGCTCAAATTCATTTTATGAAGTATTGGAGTTTATGAGACTTTTATAATTCCATCAAAGCATTGAGCTCTTAAAGTTTTATGAAGTCAAAATGCCGGTTCATAAAGAAGCTTGGCAAGTGGAAATTACCACCTCAAAAACAACAATATCAAGCTCCAATATTCACAACATTAAGAAAGCTTATTCTTCTTTGAGATAGAGAGCTGAGGTGACATTGAAAATGTAGGTTTTAGGAAAGATCTTGTTGATAAAGAGATGGAAAAAATCTTACCTCGTTTGCCAATAATGTGCCGCCATGTTGGACGTGAGGTGGATGGGGACCAGGCCTACTCTATAGAACCCTTACAAGTGGCTTGGAGATGAGTTAATAAAGGAAAAGATCCCTGATGAAGAGAAATAGAAAGAAAGGAAGAAAGGAAGAAAGAAAGAAAGAAAGAAAGAAAGAAAGAAAGAAAGAAAGAAAGAAAGAAAGAAAGAAAAAAAGAAAGAAAGAAAGAAAGAATGAATGACTGAATGAATGAAAGAAAGGAAGGAAGGAAGGAAGGAAGGAAGGAAGAAAGAGGGAAGACTTTATTGAATTTACCCACATATAGATAGTAAAAATATTACAAAGAAAAGAAGACATAATAACAATAATGCTATTTATAGAATGTACATGAATATAGAGCAAGTGTGTTGGCTGTTGATATAGTTAAGACTTAAGAAAGAAAGGAAGGAAGGAAAAAAGAATGAAAGGAAGAAGGAAGAAAATAAATAAAGAAAGAAAAATGAAAGAAAGAAATAAAGAAAGAAAAGGAAGGGAAAGGAAGGGAAAGGAAGGGAAGGGAAGGGAAAGGAAAGGAAAGGAAAGGAATTGAAAGGAACATAAGGAAAGGAAAAAGAAAATCTATACCACAAACTTATGGAGTCCGAAATTGATTCTTATATCTTAAAATATAATTATGTAACATAAAAAAGATGTCATTCATAAAAGTAGTAAGCCAGATTAAGTCAAATTTTAAAGGGTCAATCTAGAAAGGAAAGGGAAAAAAGAAAAAGAAAAAAAGAAAAACATATTTTCAAAAACTTATTGTTGGGCTTACTGTGTAATTTTTTCCAACTTCCCCGGATGGAACCATCTCCAAGCCCTCTCCATTATAGTGAGCCGCGGGGGAGCTGTTAGCTTTTGACTTACAAGAAACAAGCCATACGCTTTATAGCAGCAGCAAAACTGTTGATTGCTGTATTTAAACACTAAAACCTGCACCTAAACTAGGTTTAAACTGAAGCAAAATGGTACGTATCGACTCAATGATGTCTCTGCTTTACTCTTTATTTAATCGTTCAAATGTTTGCTTCGCGATGTGGTGTTTTGGCCCAAACTTTGTCTGCTCTCAACTTCAAACGCGATGTCGTTTCTGGCTTCGCGTTTCGAGAGTTTTTTGTTGACATTTCGTAATTTTTAGTAACAGTGTTGCTACTTGGGTTTGGTTTAAAGTGTTTGTAGTACTGATCTTGCATTGTGTGTATCAAATCTCGAATATCAATGATAGAAAAGTAATTTTGATGAAGAAATGCTCAAGCTGAACGAGTCAATTTGGAAGTTACTTTACACTGATGCTGTTCATATTTTTGCTGCTTAGGAAGCGTAGAATTGCTCTTACATGGTCTAAAAACCTTTTCTGTATTTGTCTTCACAGGGAAACGAAGCTTCTCTACCATCGGATATGGTAACACACTGTAAGCCTACGATCAAAGCGATATATGCACTTACTAAGTGATCGAATTATGCAAGCCGAACGAAGAACAAGCGATCCCTAGTCCAACCAATTTACCGTGTTTGCTTATCGTTTTTGCAGTCTAACTCTTTGTGTTTCGTCTCTTTGTTCTCTGTAGTTGATGCTGATGAGATTAGGAGACTTGGAAAACGATTTCGAAAGCTTGATCTGGATAATTCTGGTGCCCTTTCAGTCGAGGAGTTCATGTCGCTCCCAGAACTGCAACAGAACCCGCTTGTCCAAAGAGTCATTGATATTTTCGACTCTGACGGGAATGGAGAAGTTGACTTTAAAGGTAAGAAATAAAATAATTGTAAGTCAACATGCCTACAAAGCTTACGGAAGACAACGGTAGTTTTAAATATGGTTCAATGGATTCGTTTAATTTTCATCTTGAGATGAGCTGCTTTGTCCAAATTTGAGACTCTCGCCATTTTAAATTTCCCACCGCCTCGAAAAAAAAACCTAATACAAGATTTCTAGAGTTCACCCTAAAGGTAATCTGAAAAACCATAGCCCAAGGACTGGGCGTATCTTAGCTGTCTAAACACAACCAAACAAACTGTTTATAATCGAAGGAAAAGCGTTACTTCCTTCACAAAGTGGAAGACTATTTACTGTCTTTGTCCGTCATTGAGAAACGATAAAAATAAGAGACTTTCTCGTTTTTGCACCTGTCTGCTCTTGTCATTTCCTTAACCCTCACTAAGAACAAACTTTCATTTACCCAGCGTTTTTAATAAAAAACTAAGTTTTTGGTGTCTAAGTTTTCTTTGTTTTGTTCAAATATAGTTAACTATTCAACTTTATAACTATTGTTTGTTTATTTTTGTGGGGTCTTTCTGTGTATCCATCTCAAAATGTTGCAGACACGTTGTTGTTATTAGCAAAATCGCTTAATATCAAATGCGTTTAGATGATACTAGAAGCAATATTACTGAGCAGATCGTCTTCTGAGAGTTAAGATTACCATAGTCCTTCATAGATTAATACTAATGTCCAGACTTGAGAACTATTTAGGGAAATCTTAACAAACTAAAACCACTACCAATCAGTATAGTAAACCATATTTCTGATGAACAACTGTAGATCTCATGATGCCTTGATTTATTAACAAAATCTTTTCTTAAGCTTATCGTCTTTATTTTGATTGTAATCAACACTCCTTTCAATTGAATACTGTATGCTAAGAGGAAAACTATTGCACAGAAAAAGGCGTAGCCATTTGTTATAGAAGTAAACTATGCTATACTATTCTTCATGTAGTCACAACATAGTAACTTGGGCTATATATCTTTACCTAACTTTTGAGGTATAGAAGTACAAAATATGTCTATCATTCTCTTTCCAGTGATACTTTTACTGGGAGCATATAGTGCTTATGTATATATGTATACTCCCTAAAATCTATAATATGTTTGACTAAATTCAAACTTAATAATCACTTAAGAGTATCAAAATAAATCAAGTCACAACCAAACTGAAAGCATTCCTTACCTATTTTACAGCAATTAGGAAATATCTGTCCTTATTTCCCAGATGAGCGATTCTGTAGAATTTTTGATTTTGCTTGTAGGATGTCAGCCCAATATTTACCTATATGTTATAAACGTTAATGGATTTTAAAAATTGCAACTTTAAAGCTGTTCCATAAAATTGATACTGGTTTGACTGTCACGATTATGGTTTTTGGTGAATATTAGAAAACTTAATACTCTGGAAGAATATAATTTATACCATAGATATGTATTCTAATTTCAGCCATTTGTGAGGATAACATACCATATTTGGTTCTTGTAAATGCAGTAATCACGTATTTAAGAATAATTTTACGATTAACTAGGTTTTTTATTAATATGTTGTGACTAGGTTAATGTTTGTTTTTGTTATGATGACCTTGATATACCTGATATACTGTACACTTTCTAAGTACCATACCATATGTTGTTCATGTTAGGATATGAAGATAATGTATAGAACTATGAACAATTTATGCATTCTGATGTACTATCTTGTGACATTATACCATGATTACTATAGTCTAGAAATTGCCAGAAATAATGTCAATTTATCTAGTTGGCGTTGCAGTTCATTTCGTGGAGCTGTTTTAGGTGAGAAAGTGGACAGACCATCTTGAATATTTGTTTCCATAGACAGTCCCAAAATGCACCATATGCCAGCTCGGCCCAGTTTTTTCCTCAACCTCCAAAATGGCTGATTAAGATTAATAATAATTATCGGCACCAACTCTGCTATACATACACCATCACCATCAACTTTTTTTAAACATTTATTTGTATTATCAGTTTTATTATTATCTTATTATTACTATATTTTATTTTTCTCATTATTATTCATAGTTCTGTTAAGATTATGGCATGTTGGTGACAATGATATCATCATGTAATCGACAAAATAATAATTTAAGAAGCTTTTTTTTACCAAGTTTGAGGCTTAGGCAGTGGGGAAGATTGGTCAAGTTGATTTTTAAAGCTCTCAATTAAGGATTTCAACTTACTGCAGAGGTAACCAATCAGACTGCTTCATTTTCACCTGCTCTGACTAGCCATTGAATCTTACAGTTTATTTTAAAACCATTCATTATTGTTATATAAACAAACATCCATAATAATATTGGTTGGTTTATTAAGGTATAATCCACACCAGTAATAATTACAATAAGCCGAAAGAGTCAATAACTGTTAAAGACGATAGCTTTTTCGTGGTGCAGCCTTTATTAGACCACACTTTTATCATCAAAGTGAAGTTGAGGTTTATAAGACATATTATAGTCTAATACAAAAACATTTTTAAGAAAAATACTTGTTATGTAATGGGTACTCTCAATGGTCTGTGAGCAGCAACACAGTGACTAGTGTCTCCAGAAAAACAGTAAAAAAACAACATTTTCTACATTTCCAACCTGTGGTGGTTTTCTTTTTCTCCCCTAGAATTCAGAATACAATATATTGTACAGTATATGTTTGTTTGTTTGTTTGAGATAACCATTTCCCCAATACTTCATATTAAGGTTTCTTTTCATCTGTCATGCACAGATGCAAATAATTAGTATCAAATCCCGTTATGCTGAAGTGTTTTAGGCAATCCCTCTTTACCAATGTTTGTTCAAACTGATATGTGTTATACAAGTCCACTCAAAGAATTGAGAAATGGGTTGAAATTACATGTTCATTAATCAATATAAATATACTTTTAACCCACATTTTGATTCATTTGAGACCTTTCATTCTTTACATTTCCTAGAAATTAATAATCGAACATGCCTGTCACTTAATTAATGCCTAAGTATTTTGAAATCCATTTGAAATCATTCTAAAAGAATCACATCTCTGTCAGACTCTGTTTTGTCAAAAAACTCAATTTTAAGATTCCCATTTTCTACAGGCAATGATTATAAGTAAAAAAATTAAGTGCAATATGAATGATTAGATATTTTGTTTTATAAACATGGAACCAGTTGATTTGAATTAGCTTCCAAAATAAATATTTAAAATAAAAAATGAAAATAATTTGTAAATTAACCAGAATGTTTTTATATTCATACTAGCTTCACAATTCCACATCACAGTACAACTTAAGAGGCTGTGCACGTAAAAACCGACCGGTGGGGTCGGACTCAAAAAATCGATTTCCCTGATTTTTTGCTCATTTGTAGGGTTTTACCATAGAATAACCAGAATGTATTTTTTATGTTTTCATTGTTTTTATTTCCCAAGAAAATGAGCTCCAAAGTTCGACCCAGCTTGGAGGCTCAAATTAGCATCAATACAAGGGCTTCAAAACTCGTTGCAGAGCAAGGTTTTCTTCTTACATTATGAACAAATAAGCCAAGAAAACTTTATATCAATCATATGAGAACGATTTTGTGCAAAAATATTGACCTTTTTCTCGATAACGAATTTCTGGCAAATTTTTGAACACAGTTTACTCGGCTCAACCTGGTTTTACCACTGGTCTTTAAATCGGAATATTTTAAAAGTGGCAAAGTTTCAAACCTAAAATTATACCAATTCTGATAGATCTAGCCCTATATTTCAACTTTATTGGAAAAAATTTGTCGGACAATGCAAAACGACTTTGCGAGGTTTCATTAAAGTTACTATATTTTGATCGTTTATTTAGCTGCCGAATCACTTCCGGTCTGTGAGTAAAATACAACAATTTACATATTTTGATCTCAAAAACAAGACAAAGTCACGAATAAATAAATTGTTTTGAGTGAATAAATAAAAAAGATAACTTAGGAAGAGAAATTGCCAAAGAATTACGCATTAGGCCTTCAATGACAGAAATTATAAACACTCACTGGCGAGACCACTGCCGTGATCCATTCTCCGTTGTATAAAAATCTCTCTCGACTACCACATCGCGAAGCAATTCCATAATAAAAAAAGGATAAATTTTGCCAGGAAAACATACGAAGTACTGAAATAGTAGCAGTAGCAAGTTAAAGTTAAAGCATGAATTCGTCTTTAAAGTTAAAGCATGAACTCGTCTTTAAAAATCATTTAGAGCAATGTCTAATGGTCTCTCTGTGCAAGGCCAGCAAACAAGTCTGTCTGAAATAACTGTGCTTCTAATTATCTTGGCACCGTGCGTGCCAACCGGCATTTTCTTTGACGTTTTTACCCTCGAAGTTTACAGCAGTCCATACTAGCTTTTAATTTTCATATTGTTCTACTTAATCCACTTTATGCAGCAGTAACGATAAATAAAATTATTGATCAAGTCAAACAAAGAACTGAAATTTTATGAATAATACATTTTTATCTTGAGTAGGATTTTAGATTGAATAATTTTTTTCCCTCCAGTCTTCTATTTCTTTTTCTTTTTTGTTAGTTAGGGGTCGGGAAATCCCAGCATACTAAATTTCCAGATTGGGTGCTGTTGAAATGCAATTTTAAGTAAATCGACAAGTGAGAGATCAAAAGGTTTGAGGTTCGCATTCAATGGCAATAGGACATATTTCATATGACTGTTACTGAAAGGTTCAGTGCTGTGTCTTGCCCTTACCGCTTACATGTCTTAGCGCTTTAGTGGCCGTGTCCGCCTTTTTTTTTTTTTTTACATGTGTGCCGTATTTGATTGGATAAAGCCAAGACTTGCAGCGAACGTGATTCTTGATTTTTCATTTTTGGGAACGCTGTCTTCACTGCGTTCGTTTCGTGAGCTTTTCACAGCCATACGAAAACGCTCTATTACGACTAGGGCAACTCACTTGACTCAAGGGCGGATCCAGGGGGAGGGTCGGGGGGGTCGCGCCCCCCCTGTCATTCCTGAGGTCAAATGGGCTTCCTGTGGTAAAAATGCGACTGGGATTCCCTTGCCCACAAAATTTACCCCTGAGACCCCCCCTTCAAAAAACCCTGGATCCGCCCTTGTGACTGTTTTAGTACTGAACAACTATTAGAATAGACCTTTTTCATACCGCGCGGGGACTCGGCACTGGAGGTATGGAGACACCGCCCTGCTAGATGCTTGCAGGCGTTTTACAATGGCGGCTTTTGATGAGGTTTTCGATCTTTGACAGATGAGACATTCGTAAAAAAGAAGAAAAAAAACGGCAGTCAGTTGCAACAAGAGCACTCCTTGACCATTCCCGCCACTTTTTCTAACAGAACTTTCTTGAGATCTCTTGACTTGAATGGAATGTCAAAGTGCCGGCAGATGTATCGCAGCATACTAACATTAAAGGAAGAAAGGAGGTCGTCTTCGTAATATTTACAGAGATTGTAAACGTCGTAAACGATAGGATGTCTAACGCCTAATTCCTCCAGCACTTCCTCAATGACTTCATAGCGTTCCTGATCGTTAATTTCCTCTTCTTCATCTTCTACAGAGGTAGGTGTTGCATCCACTCTTGTACCTTTTCGCCTCGATGAAGCTAAACGAGAAAAGAAGCCTTTGATCTGCGTCTTTGTCAGCCATTCAACTCTCTTGAACATTCTTTGGTTGTCAACGGTTTTTGCATTCCGCATATCCTTTGCTACTTGGTCTGCGTCGCATTTCTGACCTGTTTTCTCGCCAAGGTCGAACTTGCTTGTCAAGTAGCAATCTCTTACCTTTTGAGAAAATTGTGTTCCTCCACCTCGTACTTTATGTAGGGCCCATCCTTGCGCAACACTACTTGCTGTTCCCTGAACTTGAGTGCAAGTTTCTAATGTACTGCTTGTTTGAAGCCTCGTCTTATTTCTTTCAATCTGCATGGTAGTGAATCTACTCGCCCACCTCTTTCTAATCGTATCATAGACACTTACTGTCTCTTTCCTTTCTTTCTCAGCATGATCACCAACATCAATGTGGAGTTCCAGATCAGCAAAGGTAGCAAATAGTTTTTCACATCCAGGCTGTGGACAAAGAAGGTTTAGAGATGTCTCTTTGGATTCTGATAGGTCTTCGGCTTTCAACTTTAGAGCTCTTGATTGACTGATGTTAAAAAATGGCTGCTCAACTTGACGTTGCTTCTTGAGATAATTGCGTCAACGATTTATAAGAGACTATAGCTTTCCTGATCCTATCCCATGGCATTTCCAAATACGCACACCATCTTTCTCAAAGGCGAAATTGTGATATTTACTGAAGCAATCCAACTTATTCACCTTGAGTGTCTTGTTTGATTCTTGAACGGAGCAAACGGCAGCTGAGACTCCTTTAACTGGTCGTTTGAGCAAAGCAGTCCTGATGTCACTCGCATTGCTTATATCATGACCCTCGTTGCAGAAGGTTCCAACAGCCGTCTTCATAGGGCATAATATGCGATCGCACATGTCCTTGCCATCTTGTGGTTCGGAGTGATCAAACCGCTTTATAGTTACTCCAGTCCTCTCACTGATACCATGCAAAGCTGCAACTAAGAAATTGTTGTGGTAACAACCAGCTTCGTCTGACCTTAAGAAAACGTGAGATATTGAAGGCTGGATGTTAGACTTGAGCCAGCCAAGAAGATCTTCAATGATGGAGAGGACAGCATACCAGTCTTGGGTGCACTTGTAGAAGAGGTGAGCGTACGTTTGGACTTCAACATCTTCACTACTTTCTTCAGGTTTCAAGACGATGATACTAATGTGCCAACTTAGTCCACGTTTTCCATACCAGTCTGATTGTTTCTCTCGACATTTCATCTGCTGGAATTTCATTGCCCACTAGTCGAAAATTATCAAAGCCTCGTTGGGTTTCAGGTTTTGAAGAACCCTTTGCTT
Organism: Actinia tenebrosa; assembly: GCF_029948245.1. Classification (NCBI taxonomy): domain Eukaryota; kingdom Metazoa; phylum Cnidaria; class Anthozoa; order Actiniaria; family Actiniidae; genus Actinia; species Actinia tenebrosa. The sequence continues at coordinate 1,782,768 of NW_028292585.1, forward strand.
TGCACTTTCTTGATTTATTGATCTAAGTATGTGGGACTTCCAGTTGTAGATGCTCTCTTTACTCTTTTTCCAGTCATGTAGTAGGTCTTCTTGCTGATCGTCACTGTAAAATGAAATGGAAGGATTTTTGATTTGATTTTCGACATCTTTCAGAACTGAGTTCAGTGAGTCGCACTTGTCACACTGAACGTTGTGAGTCTGCTTGCATGTAGCACTAAATGCTTTATCCTTTTCGTCGCTTAGAGCGTAGTCACGACAGTGATCAGGACAACATGAATGACTATCCTGGCAGTGTACTCGATAATAATCAGTTTTTAGATAGCGTTTGCACTCATTCAGAAGCTTCTTCATGTCACAGCACCAGGTTTTTGAAGCCCCTAAAGATTCCAGATCATCTACTATTTTCTCGAGCGAATCAAATCCAACAGCTCCCTCTGCCGCCGTGTTATCAGTCGAGACCTTGCAAAGATTTTCTCTGGTATCTTCCCATGTGGTTTTTGTGCGAGACTGCAGTGGTGAAAAATCTAGACATATTTTAGATGCTAGTGATGCCATACCTTGGTTGTACAAATCAAGTACCTCTTGGTCTACGACGCTCTGGTTGATATTTCCTTCTGACTCCAAGATGTCGTCATCAGCCATGCTGCTAGGTGTCCAACAAGGATCACGTCTTTTCATGGGTGTTGGCAGTACCAGTAAAACTTTCTCTATACTGTGAACCTGGGCGATTCCTAACAAATTGATCAGTAAATACGTAAGGAGTAATCTTCAAACCAAACAAACATAAATAAATAAAAAACAAACACTCAAAAAGAAAACAAACGAACAAACGAAAACTTACCGTAGCACATAGGTATTTGCTTTCTCCGGGGTGAACATTTCTTTCTTATCCTCTGAAGAAGCAGGGAAGGGTTGATTTTTGACTTCTCTCTTGTGTTTTTTGCGACAGCTAGAGCATATTGCTGTTAAAACGCAAATTTTTCTATAAGAACTCAGGGGCCGCACAGAGGGAGGGGTTTGCCCCCCTCCCACCCACCTTTTACCTTTTTCCATACTATTCTCTTATATTTTCCAATATTAGCCCCCCCCCCCCCCACTTTTTCCCATGCTAGTCTCTTACATAGCCCCCCTCCCCCCCCCCCGGACAACTGCATGAGTGTCACAATTTCTGCAGACTACCCGCTTTTTTCATACTTTTCGTGGGCGGATTCAGGGATATTTCCGATGCCGCTAGCCAAAAGTGAATAAATTCCTATTTTACACCCTTATGAATGAATGATAGAGTGATCCTGTCAAAATTTTGAACAATTCAATAGATTTCAATCTTAGGTAGATACTTATTGAGATAAGGTCGTCCCCCTCCCCAATCACTCCTGGCCTCACGCTCACACTCACCCCCTCCACCCCCCTCCCAAAACCTCACCCCTCAGTAGACTGTTACCTAGTCGTGTCCCATAATAAATTCAATTTATTCGAGATGACTTCGACTAATGAAATAGCAAGTAAATCATGTAATTCAACAAACTAGCATTCAATAGTTTGACAACTGCATTTCATTCAAATGATATAATTACGTGATCCTAGTGGAACTGTCATTCCAAACAGGTTGGTAATTTCTCTCGAGATGTCCTGGCCAATGACATCGCGTCCTTTGACTATAGATGACAAACCACTGTGAGCTGGATACTGGCATGATCTAGGTGGTCTCCAAAACTTTCCCAGTCCATATCTGTGACGAGGACAAACACGGAAGGTCTTTGTTGCATCAGAAGATATGTTTTCTAAACCGGCCCTCTGGAAAATCAATTCATATTCTATCAAGTCAGAGCGCGATAGGTGACAGCTCTGAAGATTACCTTTTACATCATCACGACATGTGTTTAAGAATAGTACTTCCGTATGACCATGGGATGGTCCACAGTCTCTAAGAAAAGTATTGTTTTTGAAGGAACATGTAGTCGCCATTGCAAACTTCGAAAACCTTAACTCAGCCTTCGGTCAGCAGTTTTCGAACTGACTTGCTACAGCTTCGCGGCACGCGCGGTGCCAAGATAATTAGAAGCACAGTTATTTCAGACAGACTTGTTTGCTGGCCTTGCACAGAGAGACCATTAGACATTGCTCTAAATGATTTTTAAAGACGAGTTCATGCTTTAACTTTAAAGACGAATTCATGCTTTAACTTTAACTTGCTACTGCTACTATTTCAGTACTTCGTATGTTTTCCTGGCAAAATTTATCCTTTTTTTATTATGGAATTGCTTCGCGATGTGGTAGTCGAGAGAGATTTTTATACAACGGAGAATGGATCACGGCAGTGGTCTCGCCAGTGAGTGTTTATAATTTCTGTCATTGAAGGCCTAATGCGTAATTCTTTGGCAATTTCTCTTCCTAAGTTATCTTTTTTATTTATTCACTCAAAACAATTTATTTATTCGTGACTTTGTCTTGTTTTTGAGATCAAAATATGTAAATTGTTGTATTTTACTCACAGACCGGAAGTGATTCGGCAGCTAAATAAACGATCAAAATATAGTAACTTTAATGAAACCTCGCAAAGTCGTTTTGCATTGTCCGACAAATTTTTTCCAATAAAGTTGAAATATAGGGCTAGATCTATCAGAATTGGTATAATTTTAGGTTTGAAACTTTGCCACTTTTAAAATATTCCGATTTAAAGACCAGTGGTAAAACCAGGTTGAGCCGAGTAAACTGTGTTCAAAAATTTGCCAGAAATTCGTTATCGAGAAAAAGGTCAATATTTTTGCACAAAATCGTTCTCATATGATTGATATAAAGTTTTCTTGGCTTATTTGTTCATAATGTAAGAAGAAAACCTTGCTCCGCAACGAGTTTTGAAGCCCTTGTATTGATGCTAATTTGAGCCTCCAAGCTGGGTCGAACTTTGGAGCTCATTTTCTTGGGAAATAAAAACAATGAAAACATAAAAAATACATTCTGGTTATTCTATGGTAAAACCCTACAAATGAGCAAAAAATCAGGGAAATCGATTTTTTGAGTCCGACCCCACCGGTCGGTTTTTACGTGCACAGCCTCTTAAAAGGGTGTCTTCTCTCTTCACTTTCACAATCATCTTTCCATCAAGGCCTTTAATTTTCTGTTATATACTTTGAATGGTCTCCCACAATGTTAATTATTGATCACCAGAAACTCTGTTAATAACAGTCTTGAATTAGTGAAAAAAATATCCAACTTCAAAACATCTTATCTTAAATTGATTCAAGATGAAAATTTTAAATAATTTGTTAGCGATAGTTTTTATTTTTGACAACTAATCTATTATTTCAAGTGAAAATTTTTATTATTTTCTTTGCTTGTAGTTATAATATTGATGTTTCTTATCAATAGTCTTAATTAAATGGGTTCCTTCATTTCCCTAATATAGGTAGTAAAGATAATTTAAATGTGGTCATATTATTACCTAGGTTGCTACAGAATTCCAGTGTTTATCAGGGATTTATACTAAAATAAGTCAACATTACTCACAAACGCTTCAAAATAAAGATTGCAGAATTGTAAATTTGAGACAAAGTTTTTTTTTAAACAAAGGGGATTTGGTTTTTGATAATTCCTTGCAGCTTGTCAAACGATGTACAACTGTGCAGACACACCCTGCTGAAGTCTTTATTCCATCACCACCTATATTTTGTTATTTAAAATATCCAGTTATATGATCTATTTATAAAAAGTTTAAGATGAACATTTAGTTCACACTTTCTTTTTTCCCCAGAATTTATAGAAGGAGTTTCTCAGTTTAGCGTTAAAGGAGACAAGGAATCAAAACTTAAATGTAAGTGTTTTATAATTTGTTAAATTTTTCCTTGACAGCTGAATTAATACATGTGCAATGAGAAACACTGAATAGACTAGACACTGTCTGTTCTAAGTTTGGTGGCTGCATTAAACCATGAATAATAATGAAGGTGAAGGTGCCAGCAGAAGAGGCTATAATCTATACTAATTTATTGGCAAATCTCACAAGTTCTTGCATTTTTCATGGTTTGAACTTAATTTTGAAAATTGGAAGCTAAAAAAATTCTTAAGTGGGTTTCAAAGTTAGGAGCAAAAATATATTACTTCTGGTTCTTTCTTTTCTTTCTTGGAAAATCACAAATATCGTAGATATGAGGATGATGGGAAAAAAACAAAAAAGTAAAAAATAACAATGGAAGTTAATAAATTTTAACGTTCAAAACATGCAAGGTTTATTTTCTACCAGCTAAATGGAAAATCAACAACCATTTTGCCAATTTGCTTGTGAAACTAATGAACCATGTTTCTACTGTAAAAACCCCTTTCAAAGTAATCTCAGATGTAAGGCTATTACAAAAAATGCGAACTAAATCTTTTAATTCCAGACTATGTTTTATTGGAGCCATTTATTTTTGCAGTCCAGTATACTAAAAATCATGTTTTCTGATTGGTTACACGAAACCTGGGATGATGAATTGCTAAACAACAGAAAAATAATTTCAAACCAGATAAAAATTAATTTGGAAAAAAAGAAGTATTTAACATTCTAAAGTGGGTCCAGAAAGGGGAAAAGGATGCTCTCTCTCTTGAAAAAGGACCTCAGCCTAACAGTCCATATATTTAAGACCTTCTGGCCAGTCAATAACCTCTATATTTTCATTGGAATGTTCCAGTTGCTTTTAGGATTTATGACATGGATAACGATGGATTGATTTCTAATGGAGAATTATTCCAAGTCTTGAAAATGATGGTTGGTAATAATTTGAAAGAAACACAGCTCCAGCAGATAGTAGATAAGACAATACTAAATGCTGACAAAGATGGTGACGGCAAAATCTGCTTTAGTGAATTTTGTGCTGTAAGTAAAAATTTAAATTTAACATCACAGCCACAGTCACAATGTTCAGCTTTTTCGTTGGGTAGCAAAAACAGTTTACATTACCATAAAAGATTACTAATTCAGACCATAGAATATTTCATTGATAAGAAACCAAAAACCAATATTTCTGGAATTATCCTTAACTGTTTGTCTGGGTTTGCAGGATTATGAAAATAGGATAATAGGCGATTTCATTAACAGTATTGCTGTAATGAAAATGTATGATTCAATACGTTACTGACACTCGATTGGCTTTCTCTCTTAACCAATCAAAAAGCAGTAGAAATATATAATCCAATTGCAATGCAAATACAGTGACCATATGTTTCACCTCTAGCAGTCCTTATGACACTTGATTGGTTTTCTCTCTGAGTCAATCAAAAAAATTAGAGCGGCAGCCAATCACAATGCCTGAACATAAAAGCCATTTCAAAGTTACATTAAAAGCCATGATGTTGTAACAACCATTATGATAATTGAGATGAATCAAACTGGTTCCCATTTTTAACCGGAATTAATTTCTTTTTCAGATTGTTGGAAACATGGACGTTCACAAGAAAATGGTTGTAGATGTTTGATTTTGTACAACAGAAGACTCTAGCTCTGTATTATTTATTTATAGTCTAATTCCATCAGGCAAGAACAAGCAAGGACATGCTGCTTCAATGTAAGAATGTGCATACAGTGCTATGCAACATGAAGCGACTACTGCAATTGTTGCAAAAAAAAAGGGGGGGGAGGGAAGGAACTCTTAAGACAGCTACTCATTCTCTGTAACGTTATTGTCTTCTGTTTTACTTTGTCTATAAAAACTCGCCTATAAATTCAGATGCAAAGTATAAATCTAAAATCAAATTTCAACACAAGCTGAGTTTGTAGGCTAGTTAAAATGTGAATGTGTTTTTATAAGAATGCATTCTTTGCGACTTGTACTTGTATCTCGTAAACAGCTTATTTCCCATAATTCTGTGTTGCTTTATTTATATTTACTTTTGATACACTTTCGATAAAAAGTGTTGAAAAAGAAACATTTACTTCTTTAAAACATGTAGTTCCAGGAAGGAAATAACCATTCTTCCCTCTTGGAAAAGGGATAACTGATATAATCAGTTTCCAAAAAAACGTAAGATTTTCTGAAAAAAAGAAAGTATTCCCGAATCAAATCCTCTTATTTTCATAATTAATTTTTGATTTATCCAAACCATTGAAAATTCAGTTACTAGAAACAAAGAACGGACCCAGATGACTGGAAGTTTATCTAGTTGTCCAGCTGATTATGAAAAAAATGGCCGAATTTCCATTCTTCCTCCTTTGGAGAATGTGTGGATATTTCCAGGAAGTATGCGAATTCTGTATGACCCATGAACATTTTTTCTTGAACATGAAGAAAATATTGGTATTTCCAATACCAATACTTTACCCCATTTAAGTAGTAAGCATATTGCTTCAATATTTTTGACATTGCAGTACACTTTGAAAGTCAACAAAAAAAAGGTTTTTTATCATTCTTTTCTTTTCTCCTGAATTCGAAATAGTTGCTATTTGCTTTATGATGCCCATAAAGTGCTTTTTTTCATGTGTCCATACAGAACAGTAAGCTTTGACAGCCAAGCAAGCGAAATTGAATTTAGGACTACATTTAAATGATTACCAGATTAGTTACATTATTGTTATAAAAGTCTACACAGCAGTGTCAGTCATGCAGTTCAAGTTATAATCTTTTCTCTATTGAGCTGGATGGCTGTCCATGTGTCACTCAAGCACTTGTGAGGAGGTGTCTGATTGTCCATGTGTCAGTCAAGCACTTGTAAGGAGGTGTCTGGCTGTCCATGTGTCAGCCAAGCACTTGTAAGGAGGTTTCTGGCTGTACATGTGTCAGTCAAGCACTTGTAAGGAGGTGTCTGGCTGTCCATGTGTCAGTCAAGCACTTGTAAGGAGGTTTCTGGCTGTACATGTGTCAGTCAAGCACTTGTAAGGAGGTGTCTGGCTGTACATGTGTCAGTCAAGCACTTGTAAAGAGGTGTCTGGCTGTACATGTGTCAGTCAAGCACTTGTAAAGAGGTGTCTGGCTGTCCATGTGTCAGTCAAGCACTTGTAAGGAGGTGTCTGGCTGTACATGTGTCAGTCAAGCACTTGTAAAGAGGTGTCTGGCTGTCCATGTGTCAGTCAAGCACTTGTGAGGTGACTGACTGTCCATTTGTGTCCATAAAACATCTTTCAAGAGCTGTCTATGAATTTCTGTGCTCCCTGTTGACAGCTAAACCTTGGAAATATCCTTTTTACCAAAGTTCTATGAATAGCATATTTAGTAATTTTTTGTATATTCTTAATTTTTATGTTAATTGTAACCTAGCTAATGTAATGTACTTCAATTATTACTTACAAGGTGTAAATATAAATACCCTTCAAAGCTGACTGACTTTTTCTTGTCTTTTTATATTCGGCTTCAAAAAAGCTTGGTGAATGTTGCACTGCATGTTGTTTTTCAAGCTTGAAATGTTTTATATTCATATGTAAATAATATCAACACAGAAGACAATATACTGGAAAAGTGTGCAGACAATGTTTGGTAAAATTCCAAGTTCTTGAAGCCTTTCTCTGATATTCACATTACCCGTAGGGCAATTTGGGCTTGGTAAGAGGCATGCAGCAAAACCTTCGCCAACCTTTTTTGAAATAGCTGTATAATGCAAACGTTTCCATGTAATATATACAGTATGAGTGGCTGTGTTGTATCAGATATGCAAACTCAAGGCGTAGCCAAGAGTTTGTATATCGGATACAACATGGACACAAAGACTGTAGATTGCTTGTCAAACGTCTAGGTTAGTTCCTTTGTGTTTCACTAAAATTTTCAAAATTAAAGTGAATCTGGCCAAGAAAATACAACTTAAAGTTCATGCAAATGAACACAGTTTTGTATCAGATTTACAACGCTCTTCACATTCGTGATTTCTGTTGTGTTTTCCTCATGAATTATTAATGTGTTTGATATGCAAAGTTAAGATTATAAGAGTAACTTAAAAAAGTGAAGAAAAAATGATTAGATCCCATTCCTGTTTAATTATCATTTTCCAAATTTCATTTCCCATTTTTACTTATTGATTCTTTTTTGCATTCAAAATATCTTAAAGGTATTTTAGATTTTTGAACACATGATGATAAAAATTATAAGAATAACAATAGTGATAAATTGTTTTTTAAATAACAAAAGAAAAAGTATTACTAGTAAAAAAATATTTTAAAATATTAATTTTTAAACCATTGAGTACCAATAATTCAATAAATTCTCAACCAAAAAGATTTCACAGATATAACAAAATCCTTTAAATCACAGATTAATTGAAATGCATATTTCCCAAAAATAACCAACACTTGATTTACATAGAGCTTGTCATCTTCTGTTATCTGTCATATTTTCCATCATGGAGCTATTCTTGTTGCTATAGCGACCGATCCATGCAGGTATCACGTGAACACTACGTCATACTGTCAGTGTTGCATCGATAAACTAAATGAGAAAAAAATTTATAAAAAGTTATATATTTAGAATAGTATTTAGTTAATACCGTTTTAAGTCAGAAACAAAGGTATTACTATCAAGTTGATATATAGTGCAAACAAAATAAGTGAACGCGAGTTATTTTAGAAAAGGTTTTGTACGACTTTGCGAAAATGTAGGTGCGAGAAAATTTCGTTCAGTTAATTGGACCTTGAAGGTATAGCGTTATAAAATGATAGGCACTAGATTAATTAAGCGCCGCCATTGGTTCAGCAGCGTCTTGATTCTTTCTGGTCGCGGAGGAGGATGAGGGAACTGGGGACGAGAGGGAAGGGGAGGCCAAAGTGGACGATCAAAATAATGTAAATTGGGAGTATCCCGATTTACCTGATCCAATGTGAAAGTTGCTTTCTTGGGGGACCTGGAATCTGTGCTGTTCTTTTGAAACGTGTCTGTAATGAAACCAAATATGTAAATGCATCAAGCTCATGATCAGTCAGTGATTATCAACGAATAGTCTAAGGCTAATTTTAAACTTGAATATTGGAGAAAGGACGAAATTCAGGATACTGAAAAACATCGTTATTGCTTCCGCTTTGGCGATTTTACTTCCGCTCAGATGTCAATGAATATCGTCTCATAATAACTGGTCACTAGACCTATCACAGCGCGCGAAACTCTATATTCAAGTCTTGAATTGGGTACTAAAACTTATAATCTATGTTACATACAGACTATCCAGTGAAGTTAATTTCAATGATACATTTTTTTTTTGGAACAATCAATATTTGCCAAAAGGGAGAAAGAGTAAACAATGCATACTTGATATTAAAAGATATTATTCCTTACCAAACATAACAATTACTCGTACTACTATTTGTATGAAGGTGTCGAACGAGATCGTTCCCTTCTTGTTGTGGTAGCGAAGAACTACAGAACTGAGAGCTGCGTTGCTCAACTGATACCCTAAAAAAGAAATATTGGGCACTGGTTTAAAATGTTCTGCGCATGCGCGGGAAATTGGCGGGAAAACGCCTTTTTTTCCTTTGAGCTTGCAATTGGTCAGCAGCACAGGAGGAAAGTGACCAGAAGAAACGCAGGCCAGATTCAGCAAAAATGGAGAATACAAAAGGTTAGGAAGTCAAAGGAACTCACCAAGGCCTTTCAAAGCGTTACGAAGCTCAAAGAAATTCATATCTCCGCTGTCATCTCTGTCATACGTATGAAACTGTTTCTGTAGATATTTAGAATTCTTGAAAAAATGCCATTTTTTAATAGAATTTCAATTTATTAAGTATAGATATCCGTTCCAAGTCTATTCCCTTGAGTTATGTCACCGATCGGTACGTACCGCTTGAGGAGATACAGTAATGTCGATTAGATTCAAGGACACGTGGAAAGAGTGAGCAGTAGGTTCATCTCAAAATATTCTAGATTGATAAAACGAAAGATTCTTGGATATAGTTACCTCCCATTTGAACAAAAGTATTCTTAAAGCACGAAATTCATTGTAACCCAGGGCACCAGATCGATCCGTCTAGAAATCTGAGTTAAGTCAGCCAAACAAGTTCATTTTATATTCATTATTTGACAAAGTCTGGTCACGAACTCGTTCCGCTTGGAATAGACTTCTTTACCTTGGGCGTAATGTTTTTGCCATTTCAGACCACGTGTCATTCTCTCGAGAATAAGATGCTTTGCTTGAGTAGTATCCATATTCATCTTGAACAAAGAAATGATACTCTAGGGAAGTACACGTGGTCTGCAATGGGAAAACATTGCGCCCAAGGTAAAACGTATTCAGTGAATATCGCTATAGAAATCCCTTGAGTCTGTTCTTGGTATCGCGTGACGTCATGGCCACCATGTTGCTATTGGTGAATAGCTATATTAGCCGTAAGAAGTTATTGTTACCTTCTACTATTTTTATTAAAAAAACTTCGGCTTCCGAATCTGAAACAACCACTAGGCTGATCAAAGCCCGTTCACGTCTTACTCACAGATGGAATTGGAATTTGTATACACCAACATGGCTGCCATCCCTTTGCGGCTTTATCCCCAGTAGATTAATATTAATAAAATTTCACGACAGGTGTAGAGGGGGAGGGGTGGGGGTTGTTGACCTATTGATGCATGGGTGTTGACTATCTTTAACAGAGTAAATTATAAAAGGATACGTCGAACATGGAGATCATGCTCCTGAAAAAATAGCATGAGCATTAATAATAATACTAATGATGATCATGATGTTGATGGTGATGATGATGATGATGATGATGATTATGATTATTATGATGATCAGCATGGATAATGAAATAAGGTATTGACCAATCAGCGCGCTCGAAGCTCAATTGACCAGAAGTTTTCAATCCAGTCCTTTCATTATCCATGCGCGCAGCAGATTAAAGGCCCGATTACTCGGAGCAATTTTATCTGCAACTCAGTGTCTCGGAACGGAATTGCGACACAAGTTGCATGGAGCATTGCAGCGTGTTACCTGCAGTGCAATTTGGAAAAAAAATGTTTCGAGACAAATTGCAGCAATCGTTGCAAAAATTCACAGAATTCATTTCTACTTTTGGCAACAATTGCGTCTCCGTTGCAACTTGTCTCGCAACGCTATTGCGAGACAAGTTGCAGTGGAAATTGCTCCGTGTAAACGCGTCTATAGACACACACCGATTTCGTGTTTGCGCGCAACATCGCACGTGAAATCAGGACATTTACACGACACCAGAGAAAAACGTTTGCGCATGCGTGCATTTCAGCACGTTTTCTTAGAATTTAGAAGAGTTGGAGTGATAAAATAAATGTTTGTTTTCTCCGAGTATACCAAAATGTTCACGAGTATACTTTTGAAAACCCAAGATATTGTATTAACAAACTAATGTGAAAGAATTAGCCTTACGTTTCAAGCATGGACACTAAGTTTTGGTATTTTGTGAGTTCAATATCGCAGCGCACTGATTCTAAAAATAGCTTAAAGATTCGGACAAACATTGCATTCTGTTTAACCGCTACGAGGATTATACGAACCGATTTTATTATTTTTACTTAAAGCTACAATAATGACCCATGTAAACTAAGATCAACTGCGATCGGCTGTGAAAATTATCTGCTGAAAGTAAACTTGTAAGTTTGTTTGTCCGAATTTCGGCTTTGTCTCCGTTTTTATGACGTCACGGCTGCGCTGCGCTATTTCTCAGACATGTTTGAAAGTCAAATTTACATTATTTTTACAAATAGCATCAAGACCTTTAGACTAATTTGCATACGGACGGGCGCATGCGCAGACGTTTTTCACTCGTGTCCGTTTACCATACTAAATATCGTCATCACTTTTTACCTAAGATTAGCAATGTTATTAATATTATACTAACAGTTATAAATGACATTACCTGCAAGCCTCCAGGCAAAATTGATTGTTGTTGAGCTCTACAGAGATAAAAACAAACAGAAGAAAGTCAAAATACAATAGTTATGGATTTCTGAAGTTTGTTCATTAAAATGGACTCCTAAGCTTATATCTTTGCCTGGGTGTAATTTTTTTATATTTCATCAGCCAAAGTGCCTTATAGTCATTCTCTTGAAAATAAAAATCTTTGTTTGATTGGTATCCATATTCATGTGTCTTCTCGTGCGACAGGGCAGAAAAACGGTTTTTGGCCTTTCGCCATAAGGACAGCTTTACGTTTTAAGCTCAATATCTTGTAAACACGTTCTTTTGGAGCCAAATAGCAAAATTTCAAATGCGATCAAAATTTATTGAATGCATATTTGAGATATGAAGCCGTGTACTTTGGGCGAGGTGATATTTTGATCAGCAGAAAACTGACATTTTCGTGATTAATGATAAGTAGATTTACTTTAATTCGACAATATTTCGTCACAAGTTTCGAGCAGCAGTGACACAAATGAAACACTTAAAAATTTGGAGTATTAATTTCAGTTAAATAAAAAAATCGCGAAAGTAGCGGGCTTGTCGTTTTTCTGCCTTGTCTTCTCGTGCACAACCGTTAAACAAAGAAATGATACTCCAGGGAATTCGAATGTGGTCTGAAATGAGAAAACAATGCGCCTAAGGCAAAAAGGTCTATTTTACCTTGTCTGTATGTTCTAGATAGGATATCTTGCAGCTCATATTGATCAACTTCCCCGTCCTTAAATAAAGAAACAATCATATCAACAATCGTTAATCTCATACAAGCACAAATGGTGGTCTAAAGGTGTTTGAATGTCTACATTCATTCAACGACAAGTGGAAACCGTAAACCTCACAAAATATCAATGCGTCTTCACCATATTCAATAAACCTTGGTAACACTTGAAAGTCTAAAAAGTGCAAAAGTGTCTGTTGGTGGATAGTCAGACAAGAAACAAAAGTCTGCGATTTCCAAAAAATATAAAATTTTCAATTATGACAACAAAAAAATAATTAATAAATATTTTTTGTGCAAAATTTCAGCATCAAATCACTAGTAATGAACATGAAGATCAAAATTACAGGAAAAAAGTCGCAAATTCGGCGTAAAAACCTTTTTGCGATCCACGGTCCGACGTCCAGTCCAATCCAATTGATACGGTTCCAGATTTTCCAAAATGAAAAATTTTCAAAAATTCAGAATTTAGAATCTTAAATCAAATTTTAGAGGTTGAGCATGTCTTTGGTGAATATAAAGATTGTCTATACTCTTTCAAAACTTGAAAATTCGACAAAAAATTTCTTCCTCGAAATAAGTCGAACAGCCCCTACCTCTCCCGCAGCTCGATGGAAGTCATCCCAAAACTGGGTATCAATCTGACTGGCATCTTGTTGCGTTATTACGACCTACGACACGACGAAACAAAAAACAACAACAAAACTGAATAAAATAAGAGGACTAATGTAAAATTAAAGTTTTATTATTTGTACCTTTGGAACAAAGTTCATCTTAGTCGGCTGATCAATTTCCCTGTGAAATAAGAAAAAATATGACTTCTATATATCAAGTAATGGCTCTCCCGTGCACCATCGCACGGCACGGCATGGCACACAGCAGCTTATCTCATCATACAATGCCGCACCCCAACGCTCTATAACACACGTTCATATACCATATCATACTATACCAACCGCACCCATCGCACCTCATCATACCACAGCGTACCACAAGATTACACCACGCCGCACCGCAATAACCTCACAACATTGCCATACCACTCCTCGCATCACGCTAGGCTGCACAACACCATACGTCACACATACTGCGCAAAACACCACCCCAAACCACATCACACCAAACCAAACCACACCACACCACACCACACTACACACACAATCACAAAAACTGCATAACACAATATAGCACCTCACCACACCACGCCAAAATTCACCTGGCTTCATGTCGTTTCTCGGAAAATATTCTGAGCAAAAATTCAAGGTCTTGGTTTCTCTCGAAGGTTGATGGTACTATGAGGTAATCACCAGGAGAGAAATTATAGCGACATGTGATATCGCGCAACTTGCTAAATGACGTTGTCATAGCAACCGCTTTATTATGCTGGAAGAACTCTCGGTCGAAGCGGTCGTGATGTTGATCTTCCGATGGGATCTACGACAAAATGTAAAGGTCAAAAAAGTCAAGAAATGAAGACAGGAAAAATCAGATAATGTCATCGTTGGAATGACATCTTTTCTCATATCCTTTCGAATATGACAAGTTGAATGAAGGAGGATAGGGGAGCGAGAAAATATGAAAGGGAAGGGGGAAAAGGAAGTGGAAAATGGGAAAGATAAAAATGGGAGGAACACGGCGTGTCTCAAGATGAACGCCACTACAGAGCGACTTTGATATCGCTTTGAATTACTCACTCACCTCATAAACAGCAAATCCTATAGCTGGGCGTGTCGTTATGTTGCTACGGATTTTATGGTCGACTCGCATGAGAGAAACCACGATAGAGCAAGTGACTTCACCACCATTATCATCGGGGTCTTGAAGCTTTATTCTGGATTGCAATATATAAACAAATACAAAAACTTCTAAGTTTTAATTCGATCTATTGGCCGCCTAATCAATGGCTGTGTTTACCTGAACTGAGGGTTTGTGTGGAACGTTTCAATAAAATTCCTACAACCTCCAGCACTGACTCCTTTCTGCCATCGACCAGTTTCTTTTTTCATCTGCCACTGTTTTTTCTCATTGTCAAGTATGGAGTCTGGAGTCAGCATGCAAATCTCAAGACGAGAAAAGTTCCTTGAAAAATCATCAGCTGACATCCTTGATAAAGACAATGATAATAATGATATTTGAGATCTTGTGAGACCAGGCAAGGGGCATTGGGTTTGTTGGGTGGATTAAGTAGTACTGAGTGCCTTACCAGAATTCTCCATCATCATCAAAGTTTAGTTTCAATCGTTCTCTTTCTTTGGACGACAGCATGCTCCACTCAGAAGACCTAAAAATAATGATTAATTATATATTTTATTACATATCATCCGTTTTCTTCCTTCCTTCTATCCATTAATCGGTTCATTGTCCATTCATCCATTCATCCATCGATCCATCGATTCACCCATCCATCTATTCATCCATCGATCCATCGATGCATTCATCCATCCATCCATCCATCCATCCATCCATCCATCCATCCATCCATCCATCCATCCATCCATCCATCCATCCATCCATCCATCCATCTCTCATTGCTCATTTCCCATTCCATTTCCTCCATCTTTTCATTCATTTAAAACACCAACCTGTCTGACCAGGCTCCCTTCCATTCAGCTTCATTAGCATGGGGGTTTCTTATCCGTAGCAGTTCTACATCCGGTCTTCCTCGAATACAGGTTAAAGAAACCTGAAAACAATAGACCACAGCTTTTTACTATAAAGCCAAGAAATATAAACTGTTAAATTTAGCCATTTTCTTATTGATTTGAAATACCTTGGTCACTCCAGTGATGGAGTAAGCATGCTTAGTTATAAGCCCGTTATCAAGGTAACCTTCAACGCCTGAATTGGAGAGGCTTTGTGACTGGAAGAGACACAAACGACAACATCATCATCATAATCAATAATAGTATCATCGTCATAACCATCGTAGCATCATCATCATCATCAACACAATTATCATCATTATCATCATCAATATCATTAATATCATCATCATCGTCATCATCTTAATCATACCGTCATTTCGTCAACATCATCATCATCGTCATCACATCATTATCAAACTGATTACCTCAATGCTGCATCCCATCAGAGATTGTCTTTCATGAGCTTTTGATATGATATTAAACAGGTTCGACCGGTTTTGTTCATTAACATCTATAATCTCTATTACACCACCAGTAAAGTCTTGCAGCGCTTCGCTGATTCGTCCAAGACCCATTGCCTCGTATGATCCACACACCCTAGGGAGAAAATCCATTGGTTGACCTTCACCTTGTTAAAACTTTTAATCTATATCCATTCCATACATACCGATTTAGCTTGGGTACAATGTTTTATCATCTGAGACCACATGTCATTCCCTTGAGTATGCTAGACCTCTTTAGCTCAAGCGTAATGTTTTTCTATTTCAGACCACGTGTTATTCTCTTGAGAATAAGATTCTTTGTTTGAGTTGCATCCATATTCATGTGTCTTCTCATGCAAAACCGTCAAACAAAGAAATGATACTCTAGGGATACTCTATTCCTTCGGTAGTTTGCCAGCTATTGATTTTTAACTGGGAAAATGACACATAGTCTGAAATGGGAAATTATTACGACCAAATTTGTCCACCACAAGAATCGACAATCAAAAATAATAACAACATACAAACAAAGGGGAAAAAGTATTGGTGACACTCATTCTAACTATTATTGGATCTGTACAGTACCCAATGTTGCTTTGGCGAAGACAAGAAGGCTAGAAAAATCACAAGCTCTGAGTATGATGATGCTGAGAACTCAGTTTGCAGATTCGTACTTACTTCGCATAAGCTTTTTCAAGAAGTGCACTCCAAAACTCATTAGAATCACTTGAATGAGTAAAGTATAATCTTCCATTTAAAGTCAGCAAATAATCGTCAATGATTACTTCCTTCCATTCGCCAAAACGCCAGAAATTAAAGTGGAAGAAGCCACAGTACGAACCCTTCTCAAACGACTGGTTTCTCGGACAGACTTGGTCAAAGAGGGAAGGATTCATGGTTAGATCTGCCAAAGCAGCCACAAACCAGCAATTACGAATTGTTTCTTGAGCGACATCGGATATTTCGACTCCTTGAGAAAAGAAGTTTGGGGATTTACTAATTTCCTGAAATAAAAAAGTAGGAGTAAATAAGTTTGACCGGAATTAAAGACCTGCTTGTGGAAGTGCTTCTGGTAATTTAACTTCCGGCTTGGTTTTTTTTTTTTTTTTCCTTTTTGGCGCGAAAAATAAAGTCGAGCCGCGAGTTTCCTTTCCCGCCCAAATTTTCGGAAAGAAATCGTATCCGGAAGTTCGAATTTTCTGGGACCCGAAGCGATGACGAAGACAAAGTATCAGTTTATTTTATTCGCCTGCGTTTTTTTTGCCAACTTTCTTTCTTTGAAAAATCCTTCCGGTTTAAAAGCTATGAATCGAGGTACAAATTTAACATGCTTACTTGAGGTCGTTTCCAAACCAGTCTTCTTGTTTCTCTTCTACTAAAAGCAAGACTTCTTTCATTAGGAGGAAATTCCTTATCTTCGAAAAGTTGTCGAGAATTCAGTAGCTGTCTTTTGAGAGAAGCAGCTTTGTCTTGGTTTCTGGATCGCGTTGAACGGTTAGACATCTTCTTTGTACCCTGAACTTCAAAGGAGCTCAGCCTGCGAGGAAATAATGCAGAATAAAGTTGGTACAGGATCCTGAGATTTCGTACAATGAAACTGGAGAAAAGCGCTTCCCAAACGCCTTTTATTGATATGGAATGAGAGGAAAAAGGTAACAAAGTTCTCTTAAAACTTTCCAATATTCTTTTAATATATTCTATTTCTTGAATGTTTGTTTTGGCAAAAGAAAGGCAGAAAGACTTAAAGTTTGGCTGATAAATTAGAGGCAATAACACCTAAACATCAACAAAATTACAAAAACTTAAGCAAACAAGGTCAAATTTTTGCCAAAACGTTTGTCACTGGCCCCAAGTCAAATGAAAAGGTCTAAAACGATTTTAGATCCTATTATATATCATTTTAGATCCTATTATATATCATGCAACAAAACGAAAATACTTCGTCAATATGTCATGTAGGGGATTAGTTAGATGAATGAGATTTTTTTGAATTGTTTAAGCTTTATTTAACCCCCAAAAAACCTTTGAAAGGTCGAGGGCACCCACACATTGGGAGCCTTATTCATCGACGGTTTGGCACTTGTATTATTTCGAAATGTTTTAGGGCTACCAGTTGCCAATAATGCCTTGTTTTAAAACACCATATTTTCCGTTTACTGCGATTTTCATAAACATGCGAAGACTGTGTCTGCGAGCTGCACGCTGAAATTTTTTTTTGCTGCCGTCAATCAAACCTAATCAGTCGGTATCTTTCATATTTTTGACTGTAGGCAGCGAAATAACAAATTCCAGCGCACAGCTCCGAGACAAAGACAGAGTTCGCATGTTTATGAAAATTGCAGTATTACTCGATAGATAAAGCAGTTCAGTGATGACAGTATCTGGTTTCAATGGGGGAAATTAATTTAAATCCTCTGAGTCGATATTGAAAATATATCTTGATAGTTCTTAGTTGATTTAGCCTAAATGGTTCAGAGATGGCAAGCATAAATTCAAATTAAACTTTCTAGTTAAACTTTTCGTATTGTAATAAGTTCAGGGTTTAGTTAATGGGTTTCAGTAGGTTTATTTAGTGTACTTATTGCTTAATCAAAAGTTTCTAAACATATAATACTAAAGAATTACTTGCCTTGAATAATCTTGTCTTCACTGTGGTAGCGCTGTCTTGACCTATTTTTCCACGATGTTTTGAACAACGTCCTTTTAAAATCTAAATTCCCACGTGAAAGTAGTGTACTAGCTCGATTACTCTACCAAATTCTTTAAATACTAACTCACCAATTTATGCGAGGTTTCTTTTAAACATTCATTAGTTTTTTTGAACTAAACAATGTCCATTTAATCCCTTTATTTCAAATAAACCAAAGATTGATTGATATTTACATTCGTCTATCAACTTGAAACCTATATCCTTTTCGAGTTGAAAAAACTTTCGATTGAAATATATGTTTATTAGTAATTTATTCACAAATTATTGGAAATAGAATAGTCAATCCATGTTCATAAAAATTTTTATTTTTGTTTACAATATATCGTTGATCCTGATGTTAAGGTATATAGTTGTCGCTATATGCCATGTGCATGTCAAAAAGGTGCCAAATGGACTTTACTATAGTGATGTGTTAGGCTATGTCCACACTATACCGGATAGCAATCGTTGCGGTAGCCTGCAGAGCAGTCGTTCTTTTTAAGCCTGAATGTAATTTAGGCAAAGTTAAAACCGAGTCTAATCGGTCAGCGGTTAACCACCGAACAGCGTGGGGAGGGGGGGGGGGGGACCTCTTGATGGTTCAGGGGTATTGGCAGGGTTTGCAGTGTGGCAGCTTTGTCATTGTGTTGTTGTTTGAGCAAGCGGCAAATAATATTTCTCCCCCCCCCCCCCCCCTCCACCTCTCAGTCAGAGGACTAGGGTGTGATGGTAAGTATCTCCACCTCCTAAGGTATGACGCAGAGGAGGGTGATCAAGTCGCGTGAAGCATTGTGGGTTAAAAGTTTCATTACGCTTCATTTGCATTTGACCGTCGTTGTGTGAACATCTCCTGGCGAGAAAGTATTATGAATGTGAGCGGTGGACTGTGGCCCGGTTGCCATGGTCACCTCTGCGAAGGGGCGACCACTCCTTCCTCGTACCTGGCACTAATGCCAAACTTATCACTACGATGAGTTTTAATGATGGGTTTGAGGAAGAATCGGTGTTTTGGGGTTCCTGTTTCGACCGAAGGCCCGCGAAAAGAGAAAATGGGGACGTAACTCTCTTGTTTGCTCGGTTTCGATTTTCGCTCGGTTCTAAAGACGTTCCCCAGTTAGTTTTTCCCAAAACCACCAGAAACGCCTGCTTTGCAAGGCACGGTTCGGCTTCAAAAGTATACGGGATAAATACA